>NC_045992.1:20449863-20634863 GCF_010909765.2 Amblyraja radiata | reverse complement strand
TTCGCTCTTGTCCATCGTCCAGTTCACGGGAGATGTTTCATGACCCCAGCTGCTTGGACCCGACGCCTTATCTACATATTTATGTACGGGGTATAGTCTTGCTGATCTGCATGCAGCAAATCATATATTTCACTGTGACTGGTAAAGGTGACGATAACGAAAACATTGAACCATTAATTGAACCATTAATATCGATGGTTCTCAAAGCCTCATTAAATATGCGCAGGCGGAGCCATGGACTCCAATGGCCTGCACCGCTTCCCTGAACGATGCCAGATCGGGGTCACTGACGGTCTCTCCCACGATGGCCCCAGGTCGGGGTCATTGATTTCCAGTTCTAATTGACTGACCTGCTTCCCGATCACAAGCGGATATACGCCACACCACCTTCCCGGCAGGCCGCAGGTCGAGTCCCATGACTAAGCGGGACACCTGGCTGCTTACTGGAGACTGAAAGATCTGTCGTTGGCAGAGGCGTTATCTTTGTACATCTGTCTGTCTGTCTGTCTGTCTGTCTCTGTCTGTCTGTCTGTCTGTCTGTCTGTCTGTCTGTCTGTCTGTCTGTCTGTCTGTCTGTCTGTCTGTCTGTCTGTCTGTCTGTCTGTCTGTCTGTCTGTCTGTCTGTCTGTCTGTCTGTCTAGTGAGTAGAAGAATAGTTACAAAAGACTCCCGAATTAATGGGAACGAAGTTCGAGAAGGCGTAAGGGAGTAAGGTCAGGGCCAATGGTGACCGGTGTGAGAGGGTACGTGAATACCCAAATTAAAGTGTTGTATATGAATGCGCAAAGCATAAGAAATAAAGTGGATGAGCTAGGGGCTCAGTTAGAAATTGGCAAATATGTTGTTGTGGGAATTATAGAGACATGGCTGCAAGAGGGCCAGAGCTTGTAACTGAATATTCAAGGGTACAAGTCCCATCGAACAGAGAGACATGTGGGCATAGGGGTGGGGTAGCTCTGTCGGTAAACTGGACTCGCTGAATGTCCCTATCCACCTATCCGGCAAGTTAAACACTTGATCTAATAAAGACCTGTAAAGACGAGCTGTGGCTTGGTACTTTACTGCATTCAACTGTTTAGCTTACTAGATAGCTGGATAGGTACATTCAGCGAGTCCAGTATAGTGAAAAGACAGCAACACAACTGGCTGTGCTACAAGGTGCTTCGCATCGTCACATTGTCCATCTCAACGCCATGGCAACAGGGAACCAAGGTACGCTTTGCAGAATGAAGGCGTCTCTCAGCGTCCGTTCTTACCGCTCTTCAGCCAGTTCCAGTTTCAGCATTGCCCACCTTCGAGCTCGGGCTAAAGCCAATGCAGCCGAAACTAGAGCAGCATTCCCTCAGAGAGATAGAGATGAAGGTCGAGACTGCTCGGCTTCAGGCGACCATAGATGCCTTGTACTCTGGACAACATCATAGAGCAAGCCAGCACAAAGTCAAGCCAACATGTCACCAATCATGATATCGAGAGTGATAGCATTGTATTTGGTGCATTGCTCCCCGCCCATCGACCAAGTCTAATTTGGCCAGTTCATTTCATAGGCATTACAATCCCAGCAATGTCCAAGGAAACATGGAGCCTAAATTGTAGGATAGAAAGCCAACTTCATCCTTTCTGGACAGTGGCATTATCGACTCTCGTCGACATAAGAACAATATCAATCCCACCACGATAGACCTCGCCAGATACCTCGCCCGCAACCAGCTTGTTACAACGGGATTAACGGCCTTTAATGACAAGCCCGGGAATTACTAGCTTGGAAACCCAGCAACGTGAGCCATACAAGCAACGTGAGCTCGGGGACCTTCTGTCAGAAATCGAAGCGGCAAAGTTCGATGGTTATTTAACTGGTTTATCATACCTTGACACCTCCAGGGCAGGTGCACCGATTGTCGAGTAGCTTCCATATAACATCCAGGAAAATGTGACCACCTTTGGATCTCGGTATACACTCCAGCATAACATCTGATTACCTCCATTTCGAGTGTTCTCCGGCTTTATCCGCTTGGAGGCAAAAACCAGAAAGGACCCCAGATTCGATCTCTACTTCTCTCATCCGCGAATTGTCAAAGGGGAAAACATAGAGAGACAGGGTAAAACTCTCACATTCGTTCACAGGACACAATAATCTCCATCAACTCCTGAGACACAGGAATCCCGTGACCCAGCCAAGCTGTGTCTCATTCATCCTAACATACATCAATTGAAGAAGTGCAGAGCCTTCAGAGAAAAAGGGCATGGAAGACCGCAAACACTTCCTTAAGGAACATTCCATTTGTTTCTGCTGCTGCTCCTCCACAAGTCATTTCGCGAAGAACTGTAAAGCAGTAGTGAAATGTACTGAGTGCGACAGTGACAGACACCTCTCTGCCCTACATCCAGGCCCAGCCCCTTGGAATTCCAAGCCATCTCTCCCCGCATCTGAGCATGGTGGGGAGAAAGGGATAGCGGTAAACCAGGAGATCACCTCCAGATGCACAGAGGCGTGCGGTGAAGGGGTCAACGCGAGGGTATGTGCTAAGCTATGTCTCATCTCAGTCTATCAGAAGGACGTCGTCAAGAGGCACGCAGGATGTACTTCATCTTAGATGAACGGAGCAACCGCTCTCTCGTAAAATCTGAGTTCTTCAATGTCTTTTATATCAAAGCAAATCTTTTGCCATCTCCACTGCAAGCTAAACAGTTGAATACAGTAAAGCATCAACCGACAGCTCGTCTCTACTGGTCTTTATTGGATCAATTGTTTAGCTTGCTGGATAGCTGGAGAGGGAAATCAGCGATGCGAGCGTAGTGAAAATACATTGCGTCTAACAAACTGTGAGGAAGGATGGCAGCAGTGAATTACATTGTCTAAACACCATGAGGTCCCCTCTCTGAGCTGGACTTCCTGGTTTATGACAACTTCCTGTCTAATAGGAAATTACACTTCAAGCTGCTGTACCAGAACTTCCAGCAGGTGGCACTAATGTATTTAAACATAAGACAGTCCGGTACAGTTGGCGAGGAATGAAATGCAGTTTCTTGCAAGGGGTGACATAGAATCAGGAGAGTCAGTATGAATAGAACTGAGGAATTGTACGGGTAAGGTGACTCTAATTGGGAGTTATCTACAGGACCATAAACAGTAGTCTAGATATAGGGTGCAAGTTGAATCAAGATTTGAAAATGGCATGTCGCAAAGGTTATGCTACGGTTGTTATGGGAGATTTCAACATGTAAGTAGACTGGGAAAATGAATGATTGAATAAAATAATGAATACATTCATTGGCCTAGTATTCACATACAAGGAATTTCCCTTGGTGCTCTGCCCGCAAGTGACAACGACATACAGTGACAGTTAGGAATGACAAGTAACACATTAAACATTCATAATAAAACATTATTGATCAAACATATGAATTAAATAAAATACGAAGAGTAAAAAGAGGCTACAGCTTTTTGGTTATTGCTTAGAGCTACTTCTTGTGGGAAATTGTATATTTATGTCTGGCTGTGGCAGCTTTGACAGTTCGCAGTCCCCTTCCAGAGGTAATTGATTGAAATAGTTTATGGCCAGGGTGAGAGGGGTCAGAAATGATCTTAACCACTCGATTCCTGACCATTGCATTATACTGGTCGTCAATGGAGGGAAGATTGGAGTTAATAACCTTCTCAGCTGATCGGACGATTCACTGCAGCCTCCGGATGTCGTGCTTGATGGCTGAATCAAACCAGGCCATAGTGGAAGTGAGGACATACTCTTCGATGGCCGTAAAGAATTGGACCACTATTGCCTGTGGCAGATTGTGCTTCCTCAGCTGCCGGATAAATTACATCCCCTCTTCTGCCTTATTGACTGTGGAGTCGATGGTAGCCCACCATTTAAGGTCCTTGGAGATTATGGTTCCCAGGAACTTAAAAGACCCAACAGACGTGACTGCGGTGTTGTTGATGGTAAGTGGGTTGAATGGAGGGGGAGGGGTCTCCTAAAGTCTACCATCAATTCCACTGTCTTGCGAGCATTGAGCTCCAGGTTGTAGCGATGGCACCAGGGCGCCAGCGGTATAATTTCCCGTCTTTATACTGATTCTTCCCCATCCTAGATCAGTCCAAGCAAGGTTGTGTCATCCGCGAACTTGAGCAGCTTGACAGAGGCGTCAGTGGGGATGTAGTCATTGGCGTAGAGAGAGTATAGGAGAGGGAAGTGTACGTAGCGTTGCGATGCTCCTATGCTGGTGGTTTGCGGGTCCAATATGTGCATTCGCAGCCACAAATGCTGCTTCCTCTCTGTCAGGAAGCTGGTGGTCCACCGACAAGGGGGGTTCAGATATAATCAACTCGGAAAGTTTGGAGTGCAGTAACGCTGGCACAATGGTGTTCAATGCCGAGATAATATCAACAAACAAAATCCTCGCATAGGATCCAGGCGGTCCAGGTGCTGGAGGATGAAGTGCAGGCCAGGTTGACTGCGTCAATCACTGATTTATTGGCCTGAGATGCAATCTGCAGTGGGTTCAGTTCGTGATATTATTCGGCTTGGCCAGCACAAACATTTCAAGGTACACAAAAATGCTGGAGAAACTCAACGGGTGCAGCAACATCTATGGAGCGAAGGAAAAAGGCAACGTTTCGGGCCGAAACCCTTCTTCAGACTGATGGGGCGACTGGGGTCTATCTGTGTTTTTTTGAAACTATATATTATTTACAGTGGCTTGCAAAACTTTTACTAATAAAAAACTTTAACGTGTGGGGTGCAAAAGTATTGCCCCCCACTACAATACTTCATAGAACCACCTTTCGCTGCAAATACAGTTGCAAGTCTTTTGGGGGTATGTCTCTACCAGCTTTGCACATCTAGAGACTGAAATTTTTGCCTATTCGTCTTTGCAAAATAGCTCAAGCTCAGTCAGATTGAATGGAGAGCGTCTGTGAACAGCAATTTTCAAGTCTTGCCAGAGATTCTCAATTGGATTTAGATCTGGACTTTGACTGGGCCATTCTAACACATGAACATGCTTTGATCTAAACCATTCCATTGTATCTATGGCTGTATGTTTAGGGACGTTGTCCTGCTGGAAGGTGAACCTCCGCCCCAGTCTCAAGTCTTTTGCAGACTCTAACGGGTTTTCTTCCAAGATTGCTCTGTATTTGGCTCCATCCATCTTCCCATCATCTCTGACCAGCTTCCCTGTCCCTGCTGAAAAGCATCCCCACAGCATGATGCTGCCACCACCATGTTACACAGTGGGGATGGCGTGTTCAGGGTGATGTGCAGTTAGTTTTCCGTCACATATAGCGTTTTGCATTTAGGCCAAAAACATCAATTTTGGTCTCATCTGACCAGAGCACCTTCCTCCACATGTTTGCTGTGTCCCCCACATGGCTTGTGGCAAACTGCAAACGGGACTTCTTATGGCTTTTTTTCAACATTGGCTTTCATCTTGCCACTCTTCCATAAAGGCCCGAGTTGTGGAGTGCACGACTAATAGTTGTCCTGTGGACAGATACTCCCACCTGAGCTGTGGATCTCTGCAGCTCCTCCAGAGTTAGCATTGGCTGCTTCTCTGATAAATGCTCTCCTTGCCCGGCCTGTCAGTTTAGGTGGACGGCCATGTCTTGGCACGTTTGCAGTCGTGCCATACTCTTTCCATTTTCAGATGATGGATTGAACAGTGCTTCGTGAGATGTTCAAAGATTGGGATATTTGTTTATAACCTAACCCTACTTTAAACCTCTCCAAAACGTTATCCCTGACCTGTCTGGTGTGTTCCTTGTGCTTCCTGACGCTGTTTGTTCACTAATGTTCTCTAACACACCTCTGAGGCCTTCACAGAACAGCTGTATTTATACTGAGATTAGATTACACACAGGTGGACTCTATTTACTAATTTGGTGACTTCTGAAGGCAATTGGTTGCACTGGATTTTATTTAGGGGTATCAGAGTAAAAGGGGATGAATACTTAATGTGAAGACTGTGTTAAGCCTGGCTTAATGTGAAGACGGTGCTTTTGCGTTCGGCAAGACAGGACGAGCTGGCTTTCTGGCGTGGACGAGTTTGGAACTTTCCTTCTTCAGCTGGAGGACTTTGCTTTTTGAGGATTGCTTTGGACTGTGACTGTCCCTGGGAATTAATTTGCTGAGCGGCTGGGGTGCCGGGAGCTGGTTTGTGCCTCTGCCCGGATGGCGATGGCGGAGGCGCGGCAGAAGGCGAGGAGCTACGCAGCAGCGACATCAGCAGCGGAAGCGAGGCCATCTGAACATGAGCCTCATGTTGACTTGGACTGGGACAGTTTTGGTATCTCGGTTCAAACTGGGCCCCAGATGTCCAGGGGAGCAATTACGAAGGCTATGAATGCCCTTCTTGGTAGGGGGGCTATTGTCTCTTCCGAGCTCGAGAGGGGAAAGGTCGAGATGATATTGAAGAACCGGGAGGCTGTGGCCACAGTGGTGGAGAGGGGGATTTCAGTGGGGGGTGGGGTCTATATACAGGTGGACCCATGGGTCTCCAGGGTGAGATCGGTTCTCCTGCGGAGTTGCCCTACATGTATTCCGGATGCGACACTCATTCCACACCTGTCTCAGATTGGGGAGGTGCGGTCTAAGTGCTTTAGGCTCATGCACATTGGGGGGGACCCGGAGGAAAAAGGGATTCTCAGTTTCAAAAGGAGGGAGTTCGTGACGGTGGGGGAGGGGGTAGGCGATGAGGGGAGTTTCGAGGTGAAGTGTAGGGGTCTCCCTAGAACCGTGCGTTGGAGTTGGGGAAAGGCACGGTGTCATGCGTGCGGTTGTTATGGACATCTCCGTAGGGAATGTCCTAATCACGGGGTCGCTGCCAGAACTTCTAGCGCAGCGGCCCAGGAATGCACTGCTGGCCCATCAGCGGTGGCTCGTCATGCCTCGGAGGGGAGGGGTGCAATTGTTGACCTGGCTGGGGCTGCTGGCTCTGCCTCGGTGATCCGGGGCAGCGGGGTTAGCCCTTCTGGCTCTGCAGTTTCCGCCTTGGGGACCCGGGGCAGCGAGGGCCCCCGCCCGCTACATCTTGAACCTGTGGGGGTGGCTGAAGGTGAGTCACAGAGGGAGGGTGGAGAGAAATGGTAGCAGCAGAAGAAGCAGAGGAATAAGCAGAAAAAGATTACCCAAGCGAGTCAAAAGCAGGTGGGTGTGCAACTGCCGAGTGCGGAGATCACCCAAGGGGTGCCTGTCAGCTCCAGGGAGGTCCAGAGTGAAACTGCCGTGGCCCAGCAATGAGCTGAGGTGGCTCTGACGGGAGTGGGGAAGGTAACACGTGCGGGTGGTAAAGTGGCTGGCGGTAGTGTGGAGGCGGAAGACCCGTTCCATATGGAAGTCACCACACCGCCGCATGCTAGTGGGACAAAAAGGAGGATTGGGCCTGGCGAGGAAGAGCAAGGACGTGAGTCCAAAGTAAGGGGGGGTGCGTTTTACCAGTCCTTCCACCACCGATGTGGTTGGAGGTCAGGAAATGACGTCTTCTGGGTTGGAGGTTGAGCCTCCGCTTCAGGGATCTCTCGAGGGTACCACAGAGTCAGGTGACGGAGTAGACCCCTCTGGAGCTGTGTCCTCTGGGCGGGGGGAGGTTCTTTCGTCACAGGGGCCCTCCGAGGGAGGTATCTCATCGTGTGTTGATCTTGGCTCCCCTGGGGGTGCGTCCTCTGGGTCGGAGGAGGATCCCTCGTTTCAGAGGCCTACTAAGGGTGTTAGCACGCAGGAGGGTGGGACAAGCTCCCCTGATAGTGTGGACCCTGAGACGGGGGATGAGCAGAGTCAGCCCGAGGGAGGGGGGCCGGGGGGAATGGTGCACCAATCAGTGCTCAATTTTGGAGCCAGTGGAGGTGCCGAGGTGTGTATTGTACTGCCGTCTGAGTTGGCAGTGGAGAGAAAAAAGACTGGTGGAGAGCCTCTGGGTGTTGCCAGTGGAGGGGGTGCTTTCGGTGCTGTGGAGGTCGGAGTTGTTTCGGGCAGCGACCTTCTTTCGGATTCTGGGGGTGTCAGTTTACCACAGACCCTGGGGGTGCCTCTTGTTTTCTCTTCCCCAGGCCCAGATGTGGAGGGTGAGGACAGAGCGCAGGAGCCCAGCCAGTCAGTGGGCTGCGTGATGCGGGTAGGGGCTTCGGGACCCTTCCCCGGCTTTGATCCTGGGGGTGGTGACATGTCGGAGGAGGGGGAGAGGGATGGGGCCATTTTGTGTGAAGGGGTTAGCGAAATTCCAGAGAGCTCTGGTCTTTCGACTTCTGAAAATGACCTTGGTGATGCTGAGCGTGTTGTGTCAGGTGCGAGTAACTGGGCCGATATCCCAGGAACCAAGGACGAGTCTCATGCAATTGTTATCTGTGAGGTGCTGGAGTTTTTAAAAACAAGCCGTACCAGCAGGACAAAGATTGATGCTGCTAAGAGACGGTGGGCTGATCTGTCGGCCTTAGTTGAAACTCTCGAGGCTATCCTTGCCACCGAGGATAGTGATCTTCCTGGCTCTGAGCAGTGCCAGCTTAGGGACTTTTTGGAGCTCCTAAGAGAGAGGGCTACAGAGCCCAGGAGGAGAAGTGGGAGGATTTCAAACTAATGTACCTGTGCATTCACGTTAGTTACCCTAAATTTAAACGGGAGTAGAGCGTGTTTTCGCAGATTCCAGCTTTTATCGGGAGGGGAAATTTGCAGTGTGTTTTCTGCAGGAGACGCATACTGTTGTCAGTGATGAATCCACCTGGAGATTGGAGTGGGAAGGTGAGGTCTATATGAGTCATCTTAGCTCAAATTCGAGTGGGGTGGCCATTCTGTTGGCTCAGAATTTCCTGCCCAATATTATAAAAGTGCAAGAAGTTGTGCCAGGAAGTTTGCTCCATCTGGCCGTGAGCCTGGATGGCACGCCGTTGCATTTCATTAACGTGTAAGCCCCCAGCTCCGGCACGATGCAGGCCGGCCTACTTCAGGAGGTGAGTGCTCTGTTGAGCACTTTTGATCGGGGAGAGTGTGTCTTCCTTGGGGGGGGGACTTTAAATGCACACTTGAGGTGCGAGATCGTTCTGGTACTCAGTGTGCCCCTGCTGTAGCGAAGAAGCTGAGAGGGTTGATTGATTCTTTTGAGTTGGTTGATGCGTGGCGGGACCTCAACCCAGACTCCACTGCTTTTTCGCGGAGGTCTGAGGGCGGTGGTTCCCGCATTGATCGAATATATATCTCCCGAGCGTTTGTTTCCCGTGTCTCAGCGGTCTCAATGCAGCTGGTGCCATTCTCGGACCATTGTCTGGTGCGTGCGGATTTTAATCCAGCGTGCGCTCCGGCCGGGTCTGCGTACTAGCACTTTAATAACCGGCTGCTGGAGGATCGGTGTTTCCGGGAGTCATTCAGTCGGTTTTGGGTGAGGTGGAGAGAGAGGCAGAGGTGCTTCACTTCCCATAGGCAGTGGTGGGATGTGGGAAAAGCTCACATCCGTATTTTATGTAAGGAATACACGTGGGGGTCGCCCGGGCGGCGGGACTCAGCGGTTGAGAAGCTTGAGAGGGAGCTGATGGACGCAGAGTCTCGCCTGGGTCAGGTTGGAGATGACTCTTGCGAATGGGGTGTGTTTCATGAGAAGAAGGAAGCCTTGAGGAACCTGCAACTTGAGCGGTCCCGAGGCGCTTATGTGAGGGCGCGGGTCCAGATGCTGCACGATCTGGATCGAGCTTCGCCTTTCTTTTTCTCTCTGGAGAAAGGGCGGGGAGCCCGCAAACAGCTCGTGCAGCTGCTAGCAGATGATGGCTCCTCTGTCACGGATCCAGAGAGGATTAGTGCCTTGGTCAGGTCCTTTTATGGATCCCTGTTCTCCGCAGGTGGAGTCAGTGGGGAAGCTCAGCAGGACCTGTGGGAGAGTCTACCGATTATAGATAGGGAGGTGGCCGATGTTCTTGATGGCCCTTTATCTTTGGAGGAGTTGACTCGCGCATTGCATCAGCTCAGGAGGGGTAAGTCCCCCGGGCTGGATGGGCTGACGGTAGAGTGTGTAAGAGCTTTCTGGGGTATCCTGGGGGGTGATTACATGTTGGTTCTGGGGGAGAGCCTGGCGACCGGGGAGATGCCCCTCTCGTGGCGTAGAGCAGTTGTTGTCCTGCTGCCCAAGAAGGGGGAACTCCGCCTGTTGAAAAACTGGCGCCCGGTCTCTCTCCTATGCACAGAGTATAAAGTTTTTGCACGGGCGATGGCAAATCGCCTGTGTCTCCGTGCTGTCTCAGTTGATTCACTATGACCAGTCCTACACAGTCCCTGGTCGGTCCATTCAGGATAACATCCACCTGGTTAGGGTCCTGATTCATCTAGCACAGGGAACTGGTCATTCAGCAGCTTTTCTGTCTCTTGATCAGGAGAAGGCTTTTGATAGGGTAGAGCATGAATACCTTTTCGAAACGTTGCAAGCGTCCGGATTTGGACCGCATTTTGTGGCCCGGGTCCGCCTCTTGTATGCTGCAGTGGAGTGCCTTGTGAAGGTTACTGGTGCCTTGTTGGCTCCCTTTCATTTTGGGAGGGGCGTCCGTCAGGGGTGCCCCATGTCAGGTCAGTTGTACGCGGTCTGTGTGGAGCCGTTCCTGTTTCTTCTTCGGAGGAGGTTGACAGGCCTGGCCCTACCGGGCCCGGGGGTGGAGTTGGTTCTTTCGGCATAGGCCGATGATGTACTCCTCATGTTCACCGATCCTGGTGAGCTGCGGTGGATGCGTGATTGCCAGAAGATATTCTCGGCTGCATCTTCTGCCAGGATTAATTGGAGCAAGTGCTCTGGACTTTTAGTGGGTCAGTGGCAGGTGGACTCCCTGCCAGAGGAGATGGTAATGTTTGCGTGGAGCACCACGCACCTCCTCTATCTGGGGGTGTACCTGAGTCCCACTGAGGATGCTTGGGCGGCAAACTGGCAGGAGTTGGAGACGAAAGTGGTTGCCAGGCTGGGGCACTGGTCAGGCCTGCTTGGAGTTCTTTCTTTTCAGGGGAGGGTGTTGGTCATAAACCAGCTGGTGGCCTCCATGTTATGGTACCGGCTGGCTACTCTTGTCCCGCCTTCCATTTTTGTAAATGCTTTACAGAAGAAGCTGGTGGACTTATTTTGGGGAAATAGGATGCACTGGGTTTCCGCAGCGGTCCTGAGTCTCCCGTTAGAGGAGGGTGGCCAGTCCTTGGTGTGCGTGCGTACCCAGGTGGCGGCTCTCCGCCTCAGGACTCTGAGGAGGTATATGTATATAGAGAACCCCCCCAGATGGCACGTTTTGGCCACGTATTTTTTCCGACGGGGTCGTTGTCTAAGGGGGGTCTCGCGGTTCCCGGAGGCGGGGCGCCCTAAGGGACTTGCCTGTTTTCTACCGGGATGTGTTAAGAGTGAGGAATCTGGTTGTTTTCAGCCAGCTTGTTGCTCCACGAGGGGAGGGGGATGTTTCGGCTGCGGGAGGGGCCGGTCCTCACCAAATCATGGTGGGTGTCGAGGAGAGGCGCGAGCCTAGAGTGGTTTTGAATGAACTCTTACCCGCTCCGTCAGATCTGCTCATCGGGCCTCGGTTCCGGGACATATCTCGGGCACCGGCTCCACACAACCTGAGCCGCCTTTCGGAGATGATTAGCGTGCCGTTTCGTGACGCGAAGAGACGCTAACTGTATAGAATGTTCCTGCACATTCTGCACCTCCTTGCCTTCGTCTCCCGTCCCGACACTCCATGGCGGACGGTGTTACCACCTGAAGGCGGGGAAGGTCCCCAGTGGGGGTCCCTCTACACGGGAGTTGTCCCCCTTTACATCCGTGGGGACCTGGGGTGGAGAGTGCTGCACGGAGCGGCGGCATGTAACAAACTTTTGAATCGGTTCACGGACTCGTCCGCTGCCTTTATTTTCTGTGGCGAGGAAGAGACCGTGTTCCACATTTATATGGAGTGTGAGAGGCTTCTGCCCCTGTATCAATATCTGAAGGGGATGTTCCTAAAGTTCTTGTTACATTTTAGTCCTACGATTCTTGTGTTTGGACACAAGGCAGGGTGTGGAGAGAGCCAAGTGGGAGGGTGGGACCTACCTGTCGGTCTACTCCTGGGCCTGGCCAAGATGGCCATACGCGGGTCCCGGCAGCAGGCGATGGATGGTCAGGCAAGAGTCGGCTGCTTGCCCCTCTTTCGGGCCTACGTCCGTGCACGTGTGTCCCTGGAGAGGGAACATGCGGTGTTCACGGGGACTTTGGAGGTATTCCGTGGGCGCTGGTCACCGCGTGGGGTTGAGAGTATTGTGAATAATGATTGTAATATTGTACTATAATGACACTTGGAATAATGTAATTTCGTTTTGTGTATGACGTGATCTGTTGTATTATTTGATGTGTTGTATAAAGTCTTGGAATTAAAAAATAATAATTTAATAAATGAAAAAAAAGAGAGATAGATAGATAGATAGATAGATAGATAGATAGATTGATAGACAGACAGACAGACAGACAGACAGACAGACAGACAGAGATAGATAGATAGATAGATAGATAGATAGATAGATATATAGATAGATAGATAGATTGATAGACAGACAGACAGACAGACAGACAGACAGACAGACAGACAGACAGACAGACAGACAGACAGACAGACAGACAGACAGACAGACAGAGATAGATAGATAGATAGATAGATAGATAGATAGATAGATAGATAGATAGATAGATAGATAGATAGATAGATAGACAGATAGACAGATAGACAGATAGACAGATAGACAGATAGACAGATAGACAGATAGACAGATAGACAGATAGATAGATAGATAGATAGATAGATAGATAGATAGATAGATAGATAGATAGATAGATAGATAGATAGATAGATAGATAGATAGATAGATAGATAGATAGATAGATAGATAGATAGATAGATAGATAGATAGATAGATAGATAGATAGTTAGTTAGTTGAGGGGATGGGACGTGGGAGAAAAGGCGGCTGAGTCACCCACAATGTCCCGCGCGGCTGACCTCGCTTTCCGGGATTCGCTTCTCTCGGCCACCGTTTCTCCCCCGCCCGCTCTCGATTCGGCCCCTTGTTTTGTAACCAGCATGACTCCCACTTCTAATCGGAGATTAACGGTCCTTACGCAGGCCCAACTTCTGCGCTGCAGTTTCGGGTCTGAGCAGCATTTGTGAGCACGGTTTAGAATCATAGAATCATAGAAAATAGGTGCAGGGGTAGGCCTTTCGGCCATTCCAGCCTGCACCGCCATTCAATTAAATCATGGCTGATCATCCAACTCAGTATCCTGTACCTGTCTTCTCTCCATACCCCCTGATCCCTTTAGCCACAATGGCCACATCTAACTCCCTCTTAAATATAGCATCCTCGAAAAATTCTATAAGATTCGTCAGACATAATTTACCTTTCGTAAATCCATGCTGACTTTGTCCAACGATTTCACCACTTTCCAAATATGCTGCTATCCCATCTTTAATAACTGACTCTAGCAGTTTCCCCACTACCGATGTTAGACTAACTGGTCTGTAATTCCCCGTTTTCTCTCTCCCTCCCTTTTTAAAAAGTGGGGTTACATTAGCTACCCTCCAATCCTCAGGAACTACTCCAGAATATAAAGAGCGTTGAAAAATTAATACTAATGCATCCACTATTTCTGGGGCTACTTCCATAAGTACTCTGGGGTGCAGCCTATCTGGCCCTGGTGATTTATCGGCCTTTAATCCATTAAATATACCTAACATCACTTCCCGGCTAACCTGGATTTCACTCCGTTCCTCCATCTCATTTGACCCCCGGTCCCCTGCTATTTCCGGCAGTTTTTTAATGTCTTCCTTAGTGAAGACGGAACAAAAGTAGTTCTTCAATTGGTCTGCCATTTCCTTGTTCCCCATGATCAATTCACCTGTTTCTGACTGCAAGGGACCTACATTTGTTTTAACTAATCTCTTTCTCTTCACATATTTATAAAAACGTTTGCAGTCAGTTTTTATGTTCCTGCCACTTTTCTTTCATAATCAATTTTCCCTTTCCTAATTAAGCGCTTTGTCCTCCTCTGCTGGACTCTGAATTTCTCCCAGTCCTCTGGTAGGCTGATTTTTCTGGCTAATTTATTCGCTTCATCTTTTGTTTTGTTACTATCCCTGATTTCCCTTGTTATCCACGGATGCACTACCTTCCCTGATTTATTATTTTGCCAAACTGGGATGAACAAGTGTTGTAGTTCATCCATGCAGTCTTTAAATGCCTTCCACTGCATATCCACCGTCAACCCTTTAAGAATCAATTGCCAGTCAATCTTGGCCAATTCCTGTCTCATACCCTCAAAGTTACCTTTCTTTAAGTTCAGAACCCTATAAAAAACCTCACCGTTGTTGGTTTCCTTACCCGAATGCGCTCCGACTACTTTAAATAAACTGGAGATTAAATTCACTGAATTTTTCATCCAAGTCTACACACACTTGTAAATGAATCGAGGACAAGTGACAGACCAAGTGGGAAATCCGGTTTCACACATTTACAATGAATGTCCTAATTGATAATTCATATTAATAATGCTAACACTTGCCAGTTATTCCTCATCCTGACATTTCCATAAAACGCACTCGCAGAAAATGAGAACCCCCCCCCCCCAGGTTTAATTTAATTTAGTAACATAGGCCCTCGACCCGCCGAGTCCACGCCGACCAGCGACCTCCGCACTATCCGCCACACACAAAGGACAATTTACGAAAGCCAAATAACCTGCAAACCTGTACGCCTTTGGAGTGTGTGTGTTTTTTTTGGGGGGAGGGAGGGTGCAGAGTCCCCGGAGAAAACCCACGTTGGTCACGGGGAGAACGTACACATTCAGTACATGACAGCACCCGTCAGCATAGATCCCGTGTCTCTGGCGATGAAAAGCATCAACTCTACCATTTTAACGCCAGTTCTGCAGGAATGATGTGTTGCGTAAATGATTGGTGGTACAGCGGTGCGGTACAGCACTTCATCTCTTTGGTGATATGTTATTGTCCAATCAGATAATTCATTCAATCTCCAATGATCGGACCACATTCAGAAGAAACATTGAAAACAACTGAGTCTCGCAAATGCCTGAAATTTGAACCCCTTCACAAAGAGAAAACAAAACAAGCGCCTGAAAAAGTAACCCATTCCAAAACCTATGTAGATTCCCCGCAGCCCCGGTAACTCAATTTGGACCCATTTACAATACACATTGAATGTGGATTAATTCCACGGTGGGAGATTCTGGGGATTTAATTATTTTAAGTCCATGGGATTTAATTAGAGCCATGTTGTCAGAGGGGAGATACTAGCATGGATTGCCGGTGGGCTGGATGGCCCTTCTTCGGACTCGACTGAAAAGGCCACCCATTCATTTTCTCCTGCGTTGCTGCCTGACCCGCTAGTTATTTTCTGTGTAAACCAACACCCGCGGTTCCGTCCGACACAAGAAAAATGTACAATTTGTAATATGGTCAATCTAAATGCCATAAAAAGTGGAAAAGGATTATGGGAGATTAGGTAGAATATAAAGATAGCCCAAAGCCCAAGAGGAGGCAGGATTGGGCATGGTTGTGTATCCAGCTGGACAAAAGGGTGACGTGGATTTTGGAAAACATACGATAAACAGTTAAACGATATGCACGGTGGCGCAGCGGTAGAGTTGCTGCCTGACAGCGAACGCAGGTTCGATCCTGACCACGGGTGCTGTGTGTTCGAAGTTTGTACGTTCTCCCCGTGACCTGCGTGGATTTCCCCCGAGATTGTCGGTCCTCCCACACTCCAAAGACGTACAGGTTTGTAGGTTAATTGGATTCGTAAATGTAAAAAATGTCCTTAGTGTGTGTAGGACATCGTTAATGTGCGGGGCTCGCTGGTCGGCGCGGACTCGGTGGGAAGAAGGGCCTGTTTCAGCGCTGTATCTCTAAACAAAATAAATTACGTAGCGACAGAAGGCGGTTTGTTCCCGAAACACACAACTACTAAACATCGGTAGTGGGGAGTCAGTTATTTATGATGGGATAGCAGCACATTTGGAAAGTGGTGAAAATATGGGACAGTGAGCATGGATTTGTGAAAAGTAAATCATGTCTGACGAATCTTATAGAATTTTTCGAGGGTATAACCAGTAGAGTGGATAAGGGAGAACCAGTGGATGTGTTATATATGGACTTTCAGAAGGCTTTCGACAAGGTCCACATAAGAGATTAGTACGCAAAGTTAAAGCACACGGTATTGGGGGGGTCAGTATTGATGTGGGTAGATAAATGGCTGGCAGACAGGATGCAAAGGGTAGGAGTAAACGGGTCATTTTCGGAATGGCAGGAAGTGACTAGTGGGATACCGCAAAGCTCAGTGCTGGGACCCCAGCTATTTACAATATATATTAATGATTTGGACGAGGGAATTGAATGCAACATCTCCAGGTTTGCGGATGACACGAAGACGGGGGGCAGTGTTAGCTGTGAGGAGGATGCTAGGAGGCTGCAAGGTGACTTGGATAGGTTGGGCGAGTGGGTAAATGCATGGCAGATGCTGTATAATGTGGATACATGTGAGGTTATACACATTGGTGGCAAGAACAGGAAAGTAGACTGTTATCTGAATGGCAGCCGATTAGGAAATGGGGAGAAGCAAAGAGGCTTGGGTGTCATGGTACACCAGTCATTGAAAATAGGCACGCAGGTGCAGCAGGCTGTGAAGAAAGCGAATGGTATGTTGGCATTCATAGCAAAAGGATTTGAGTATAGGAGCAGGGAGGTTCTACTGCAGTTGTACAGGGTCTTGGTGAGACCACACGTTGAGTATTGCGTACAGTTTTGGTCTCTTAATCTGAGGAAATACATTCTTGCCATAGAAGGAGTACATAGAAGGTTCACCAGACTGCTTCCTGGGATGGCAGGACTTTCATATGAAGAAAGACGGGAGAGACTCGGCTTGTACTCGCATGAATTTAGAAGTTTGAGGGGGGATCTTATAGAAACTTACACACTTCAAAACGGGTTGGACAGGATAGATGCAGGAAGATTGTTCCCGATGATGGGGAAGTCCAGAACGAGGGGTCACAGTTTAAGGATAAGGGGGAAGTCTTTTAGGACCGAGATGAGAATTTTTTTCCCACACAGGGAGGGGTGAATCTGTGTTATTCTCCGCCACAGGAAGTAGTTGAGGCCACTTCATTTGTTATATTTAAGAGGGAGTTGTGGCTAAAGGTATCAGGTGGTATGGAGAGAAGGCAGGTACAGGATACTGAGTTGGATGATCAGCCATGATCATATTGATTGTCGGTGCAGGCTCGTAGGGCCGAATAGCCTACTCTTGCACCTATTTTCTATGTTTCTATGTTTCTATGTAAACGAGATATACGTCGTGTACTGTCTAGATCTGAATCGTATTATAGTGGCGACCGTACCACAGGTAAAAGTCAGATTCAAGGCGCAGGCCACACCCTCATATTCCTCTGGCTGGCACCAGGGCGGAAAGGAGATCGAGAGAGTGAGCGTTCGGAGCAAGTGGCAGGTGTTCACTCAGCAATATTCACGATACGAGGATTAAAAGGGAAATGCATGTCCGCCTAAGAACAGCGTTGAAAAGTTCAAAGGGTGAGTGGCGAAAGCGAGGTATCGTTGTGAGCTTTTCTCCAATCTGGCGAAGACTGCTCTGTGCATCAGTAAGAGTTCCTGAATAGATGCAGGGCGAGGTGCTGCTTGAGCGTAAGGAATTATATTGAGGAGATGAAACAAGAGCGTAATATGTAAAAGAAGATCGCAGTTCTGCCAAACATTAATGATGAACTGGAATGCGAGAGGACTTTGTGTGGGGAAAAAGGGCAAGATGTTTCATGTTGATCTGATACGGTCTTCTTGCTTACGGCGTGCACAACCTAAAGTTGTAGGTTAACTTTTTGTATATGATCGTATTTGTGTGTGCACGTCGGGTTGATTGCATTGGTCGAAACAGGATGGACCACGTGAAGGCTGCAATCTCCCACCCCTTCAGATATGGTGACGAGAAGACTTCAGTGTGGAATTGTCACGCGGAACCAGCAGCATTTCGGGGCGTAGACCTTCCCACAGAGACAAACAATACATCTATGCTCCGTCCGTCTGGCCACAGCGATCTTCCGGCTGCCAACATCACAACTCCCCTTCCCCTTCCCATAATGGCCTTTCTGTCCTGGGCCTCCTCCACTGTCAGAATTGGAGGAACATCACCTCATATTTCGCTTCGGCAGCATGCAGCCCAGCGGTATTGATTTCTCCAACCCCAATCGTGCTGCTGCTTTTACTGTTCGTAGCCTTTCGATACCACCTCATTCATAGCCAACAATGGACCATTGTGGGCTCCATCTTTCTTTGGTCATCGGTGCACCTCTGACTTGTTTTGAACTATGTCATACACTTAGCTTGCAACTCCCATGACTCAGTCTCAAGAAGGGTCTCAACCCGAAGCTTCACCTATTGCAGTGGAGAGCCAGTGGGTGTAGTGTGCTTGGACTTTCACAAAGCATTTGGTAAGGTCCCACATAGGAATTAGTGGCTAAAATAGGGCACATGGTAATGGGGGTTGAGTGCTGACATGGATAGAAATTGTCTGGCAGAGAGGAAACAAAGAATAGGGATAAACGGGTCCTTTTCAGAATGGCAGGCAGTGACTAGTGGGGCTGGGTACCGCAAGATGAAGAGATTCAAAGTAACATTAAAGTATAAAAACTTAAAACACACGGTATTTAGTATACACATTTAAAGCACACGTTCAATATTGATGTGGATAGAGAACTGGCTAGCAAACAGGAAGCAAAGAGTAGGAGTAAACGGGTCCTTTTCAGAATGGCAGGCAGTGACTAGTGGCGTGCCGCAAGGCTCAGTGCTGGGACCCCAGCTTGTTACAATATATATTAATGCTTTGGACGAGGGAATTGAATGCAACATCTCCAAGTTTGCGGATGATACTAAGCTGGGGGCCAATGTTAGCTGTGAGGTGGATGCTAGGATGCTGCAAGGTGACTTGGATAGGTTGGGTGAGTGGACTAATGCACGGCAGATGCAGTATAATGTGGATACATGTGAGGTTATCCACTTTGTTGGCAAAAACAGGAAAGTAGACTATTATCTAAATGGTGGCCGATTAAGACAAGGGGAGATGCCACGAGACCGGGGTGTCATGGTACACCAGTCATTGAAAGTAGGCATGCAGGTGCAGCAGGCAGTGAAGAAAGCGAATGGTATGTCAGCATTCATAGCTAAATGATTTGAGTATAGGAGCAGGGAGGGTCTACTGCAGTTGTTCAGGGTCTTGGTGAGACCACACCTGGAGTATTGCGTACAGTTTTGGTCTCCAAATCTGAGGAAGGACAGTATTCCCATAGAGACAGTGTAGAGAAGGTTCACCAGACTGATTCCTGGGATGTCAGGACTTTCATATGAGGAAAGACTGGATAGCCTCGGCTTGTACTCGCTAGAATATAGGAGATTGAGGGGGGATCTTATAGAAACTCACACACTTCTAAATGGGTTGGACAGGCTAGATGCAGGAAGATTGTTCCAGATGTTGGGGAAGTCCAGGACAAGGGGTCACAGCTTAAGGATAGAGGGGAAATCCTTTAGGACCGAGATGAGAAAAACATTTTTCACACAGAGAGTGGTGAATCTATGGAACTCTCTGCCACAGAAGGTAGTTGAGGCCAGTTCATTGGCTATAATTAAGAGGGAGTTAAATATGGCCCTTGGGGCTAAAGGGATCAGGGGGTATGGAGAGAAGGCAGGTACGGTTACTGAGTTGGATGATCAGCCATGATCATATTGAATGGCGTTGCAGGCTCGAAAGGGCCGAATGGACTACTCCTGCGCCTATGTTCTATGTATCTATGTTCTATTAGCAAATTTGCAGATGACACATAGCTGGGTGGCAGTGTGTACTGTGGGGAGGATGCTATGAGAATGCAAGGTGACTTGGACAAGTTGGGTGAGTGGACAGATGCATGTCAGATGCAGTTTAATGTGGATAAATGTGGTAGCAAAAACAAGCAGGCAGATTATTATCTAAATGGTGTCAAGTTGGGAAATGGAGAAGTACAATGTGATTTGGGGTTCCTTGTTCATCAGTCAATGAAAGTAAGCATGCAGGTACAGCAGACTGTGAAGAAAGCGAATGGCATGTTGGCCTTCATTTCGACAATAGACAGTAGACAATGGACAATAGGTGCAGGGGTAGGCTATTCGGCCCTTCGAGCCAGCACCGCCATTCACTGTGATCATGGCTGATCATCCACAATCAGTACCCATTTCCTGCCTCTCCCCATATCCCATGACTGTGCTATACACAGAACTTGGTGCTTGAAACATGAAACAACAAAGTCTTCTGTTAGAACGGAGATGAGGGAACACTTTTTGAAACAGAGAGATGTGAGGCAGTGGAATTCTCTGCCTCAGAGGGCGGAGGAGGCCAGTTTCCTGGATACTTTCAAGAGAGAGCTGGATAGTGCTCTTAAATATAGCGGAATCCGGGGATATGAGGAGAGACAGGAACGGGGTACTGATTGGGGATGATCAGCGATGATCACATTGAACGACGGTGCTGGATCGAAGGGCCGAATGGCATACTCCTGCACCTATAGTATATTGTCTATTGTCTATTCTCCAGAGATACTGCCTGACCCGCTGAGTTACTACAGTGTTCCGTGTTTAGCTCTGGTGTATGGTAGCATCTGCAGATCCTCACAACACAATTATACATTGCTATTTTGCTTAACCATATAATATAACCATATAACAATTACAGCACGGAAACAGGCCATCTCGACCCTTCTAGTCCGTGCCGAGCACGTATTCTCCCCTAGTCCCATATACCTGCGCTCAGACCATAACCCTCCATTCCTTTCCCGTCCATATAACTTCCAATTTATTTTTAAATGATAAAAACGAACCTGCCTCCACCACCTTCACTGGAAGCTCATTCCACGCAGCCACCACTCTCTGAGTAAAGAAGTTCCCCCTCATGTTCCCCCTAAACTTCTGTCCCTTAATTCTCAAGTCATGTCCCCTTGTTTGAATCTTCCCTACTCTCAGTGGGAAAAGCTTATCCACGACAAGTGTGTCTATCCCTCTCATCATTTTAAAGACCTCTATCAAGTCCGCCCGTAACCTTCTGCGCTCCAAAGAATAAAGCCCTAACTTGTTCAACCTTTCTCTGTAACTTAGTTGCTGAAACCCAGGCAACATTCTAGTAAATCGCCTTTGTACTCTCTCTATTTTGTTGACATCCTTCCTATAATTAGGCGACAAAATTGTACCCCATACTCCAGAATTGGCCTCACCAATGCCTTGTACAATTTTAACATTACATCCCAACTTCTATACAATGCTCTGATTTATTAAGGCCAGCACACCAACAGCTTTCGTTATCAGCCTATCTACATGAGATTCCACTTACAGGGAACTGTGCACAGTTATTCCCATATCCCTCTGTTCACCTGCATTCTTCAATTCCCTACCATTTACCATGTACGTCCTATTTTGATTTGTCCTGCCAAGATGTCGCACCTCACACTTATCAGCATTAAACTCCATCTGCCATCTTTCAGTCCACTCTTCCAACTGGCATACATCTCTCTGTAGACTTTGAAAATCTAATTCATTATCCACAACCCCACCTATCTTAATATCATCTGCATACTAACTAATCCAATTTACCACACAATCATCCAGATCATTGATGTACATGACAAACAACAGTGGACCCAACACAGATCCCTGTTGCACCCCACTAGTCACTGGCCTCCAACCTGACAAACAACCATCCACCATTACTCTCTGGCATCTGCCTTTCAGCCACTGTTGAATCCATCTTGCTACTCCACCATTAATACCCAACCATTGAACCTTCTTAACCAACCTTCCATGAGGAACCTTGTCAAAGGCCTTACTGAAGTCCATATATACAACATCCACTGCTTTACCCTCATCAATTTCCCGAGTAACCTCTTCAAAAAATTCAAGAAGATTAGTCAAACATGACCTTCCAGGCACACATCCATGTTGACTGTTCCTAATCAGACCCTGTTTATCCAGATGCTTATATATATTATCTCTAAGTATCCTTTCCAATAATTTGCCCACCACTGACGTCAAACGAACAGGTCTATAATTGCTAGGTTTACTCTTAGACCCCTTTTTAAACAATGGAACAACATGCGCAGTACACCAATCCTCCGGCACTATTCCCGTTTCTAATGACATTTGAAATATTTCTGTCATAGCCCCTGCTATTTCTACACTAACTTCCCTCAATGTCCTAGGGAATATCCTGTCCGGACCTGGAGACTTATCCACTTTTATATTTCTCAAAAGTGTCAGTACTTCCTCTTCTTTGAATCTCATAGTTTCCATAGCTACTCTACTTGTTTCCCTTACCTCACATAATTCAATATCCTTCTCCTTGGTGAATACCGAAGAAAATAAATTGTTCAATATCACCCCCATCTCTTTTGGCTCTGCAGATAGCTGTCCACTCTCTAATGGACCAATTTTATCCCTCGTTATCCTTTTGCTATTAATATAGCTGTAGAAACCCTTTGGGTTTACTTTCACCTTACTTGCCAAAGCAACCTCATATCTTAACCATATAAATATAACCATATAACAATTACAGCACGGAAAGAGGCCATCTCGACCCTTCTTCTTGTAGGGTCCCTCCGTATTCTCCCCTGCTAAATCTTCTTTTAGCTTTTCTAATTTCTTTCTTAAGCTTACTACTTTAAAATGAATTGATTGCAATTTTACAACTTTTGGCTATTGCCAATGCATTTAGATAATAAGGTAAGTACGCCTTAAAGACATGTCGTCACTAACCGCATCGTAGGCGTCGGGTATTTGTGGAGAGAAATAGATCGGCCTAGATCGCGGGAATATAATCGACTTGTTTGCGACGGTAAATTATGGCAAAAATTGTGCTGGAAATAAAACTTTGGACAAACTGCGCCAAGATAATGCTCATTAACACCTGAAAATAAACAGATGTGACAATTGATCGTACGGGACGGCAAGGTGCGAATTAATACGGTCACATATTGCTGTGCGATAAGTCCGAGTTCTTGGGGCCGAATGGTCTATGTCTGGACTAGACCATTCGTCTGTGTACAAATTCCAGCTAGTTTCATGCATACGAACGCTGTCTGTTTATCCCAATTGAATCCAGCATCAGCGTGAAAGTGTTTTTGTCTTTAGAGGAAAAGGAATATGGTAAACATTATAATATCATTCATTACCAGCATTGAAACCGCTCGGAAGGCTAAAAGCAGGCGTGAAGTTTTCCCATCCAGCAATAGCATACTTCATTTCAACTACCAATCTATATGCCTTTCCTTAATTTGCGAAGTCCGATGTGCTCTGCCTAATTTTACTGACACGTATTGTAGTCGATTTTCCATGTATTAAACACCAATAATTAAAATAATTGTCCCACTTCAGCAGCGAAACCTCCTGTCGTAGAAATGGGACTTTTGAAAAGGGTGTCTAAAAAAACAATATTAAAAATAATTGTTGCCACATTCCCTTGGGGAGATAAATTCGTTGTACTGTGATGCAATGAGTAAAAACGCTAAGTGTTTGTTCAGTGGTTTGTGCCTGATGCGATGGAGGAGGTGGTCACACTAATTGTCTCAGTGGACCTTTTATCGATGGTATAAGAGGTTGCCAATTCGCACACTTATACAAATGGGCAGTTTGGACATTTTGATCACTGGTACACACGGAAAATGGGATATCCGGCAATTTACTATATAGCAAAGATTTACTATCCGGTGCTTGTAGCGGTTGGTATACCTGGTAAGGCATTGGAGCTGGCTGCGATTTGTGAGGCTTCCTCTTCTAGATACCCCCTGCACTGTAGTATAGTCGGATTGATAAGCATTACAGATACAGCTTAACCTGCCGAGTGCTTCTAGAATGTTCCGCCTTCAATAATCTATATATTTTCATGTGTTGTTCATCCTTCTTCATGAACGGCTCCTTTGTGTCAATTGTGTCAATTAATCGAATATAGCATTTTTAGGCTGCTCTAATTCACAAATTATTACTGTTGTATATTATTCTATCTCTGTGCCAGCATCATTATAGAATATTGGTGTTAGCAGCGACAGCCCTCAACGCAGCTCGTTCCCCTTCGCAGGGTTTCCCATGTGCTTCTAAACAGAAGGCAGCAACTGACTTTTCAGCATTATCTGATCCCTCCCACCGTCTCAGCTCCAATGATGCGCCAAGTCTGGATGACTGAGGCGATCAGCCGCTCAGCGGTCAGTTTATCGAGGAGTTGGAAATTGGCCGGTCTGTGGTTGGAGTGCAGCGGCGGAGCCTGGATGTACAAGATCCGTAGTTTATGTTCCTAAGTCAGCCTGACCCACACAGGATCAGGAGAATGACAACAATTCGGTAGTTTTATCGGTGTATATTGATCAAGAAAAACGAGCCAAAATAATTAACTTGTTTTTTTTTTTCTTTGCAGTCAATTTAATAGCGATTGTGATCCTCTCTCGGAAAAATTGTGGCCTCACCAAATGCATCACCCGTTACCTGGTGGGAATGGCATCGGCAGATCTAATTATGGTTGTCATCGTTGCAATATTGGAACAGATTAATATAATCTATGTATATGCCAGTTTCTTGTTCATTACACCGGTTTGCGCTCTGACTCTTGTACTGAGGGTTATATCCATGGATTGTTCTGTTTGGCTAACAGTCGCTTTCACTTTAGATCGCTGTATTGCAATTTGCTGTCAGAGACTGCGTGAACGGTACTGCAGGGAGAGAACGGCGTCTGTGGTTATCACGACTGTGGTTGCAGTGAGCTGCGCCAGGTGCGCTCCGTTTTACTTTGCAGTGGAACCTCACGTAATCATTAATCACGTGCCGTGGCGTTGCGTCTTTAAAGCTGCGTACTCCACGTCGCCCTTGTGGAAGGTATATGAGTTAACGGACAGTATCATAACGCCGCTTTTACCGATCGGTTTAATTTTATTGTTCAACTGCTTTACCGTCCGATATATATTAACGGCAAATAGAGTCCGCCGGGGGCTTCGGAGTAACCGCGATAATCAGAGGGATACAGAGGAGGAGAACAGGAGAAAGTCAATGTTTTGGTTATTCGCTCTGTCAGCCAATTTCATATTTTTATGGACTCCCTACATAGTGTCTTCTTTGAACTGGCAAGCACAAAATTATTTTTATACGGACAAATATTTCAATTCCCCGACATATATACTGCAACAGGTTGGGTATATGTTGCAGATTTTCAGTATGTGTACTAACACGTGTATCTACACAGTGACACAGAAGAAATTCAGGGAGGAACTGAAGAATGGAGCGAAATATGTGTTTACATTAAACGGCAAGCTATGTAGATAATATGCAACTTGGCTGATTGTTCAAATAAATGTATTAATAGATTCGTAATTGTGGTAAATGAGCCGTTAACCCACGCAGGCTGGTGTCTACCAAACACGAATCGATAATTTCCACCCAGTGCAGCTTGATTAATTGAGTTAAATTGTGAAACTGGGCCAACGAACTAATTGCTGCTAACGTGGCTGTTACATTACAGATTAATATTGTAGTGCACTCTATTTTTGGACCTAGGCCATGAGTACATATCCCATATGACAGCCGAGGGAACCTGTAATTGAAGTGAAAATCTAGTGTCAGAGTAAACCGGGATCTATTGGATTTGCATGGAAACTATACACACCGATGCTGCTGCAGGACTCGAGGGTCTGAGCAATAGGAAGAGGTTGAGCAAGCTATGAGCACAGGAAGACGAAGGGTGATCTATTAGAGATGTATAAGATCATCAGAGTAATGGAAAGGGTAAATGTATCTTTTTTTTAAATCCACAGCACGGGAATCAAGAATCAAGAACCAGAGGCACAGGTTTAAGACGAAGGGGTCAAGATGTAATAGGAACACTAGGGCCAACTTGTTTTTTACACAGATGGCAGATATGTATAAGGAACGAGCTGCCGGAGGAGATAGTTGAGGCAGGTAGAATCACAATGTTTACAAGTATTTTGCACAGGTGCATGGATACAATATTATAGTATTGGACAGGTGCATGGATACGATCTACAATAATTATAGGCAGCATGGAGTAAATGAGGTGCTTGAGGAGTATAATGCATGTAAAAATATTCTTAAGAAATAAATTAGAAAAGCTAAAAGAAGATATGAGGTTGCATTGGCAAGTAAGGTGAAAGTAAATCCAAAGGGTTTCTACAACTATATTAATAGCAAAAGGATAACGAGGGATACAATTGGTCCATTGGAGATTCAGAGTGGACAGCTATCTGCAGAGCCAAAAGAGATGGGGGAGATATTGAACAATTTATTTTCTTCGGTATTCACCAAGGAAATGGATATTAAATTATGTGAGGTAAGGGAAACAAGTAGAGTAGCTATGGAAACTATAAGGATCAAAGAAGAGGAAGTACTGACACTTTTGAAAAATATAAAGTGGATAAGTCTCCAGGCCCTGACAGGATATTCCCTGGGACATTGAAGGAAGTTAGTGTAGTAATAGCAGGGGATATGACAGAAATATTTCAAATGTCATTAGAAACGGGAATGGTGCCGGAGGATTGGCGTACTGCACATGTTGTTCCATTGTTTAAAAAGGGTTCTAAGAGTAAACCAAACAATTATAGATCTGTTAGTTTGACGTCAGCGGTGGGAAAACCAATGAAAGGATACTTGGACGTAACATCTGAATAAACAGGGTCTGATTAGGAACAGTCAACATGGATTTATGCCTGGATGATCTTGTTTGACTAATCTTCTTGAATTTTTTGAAGAGTCAAGTCAAGTCAAGTTTATTTGTCACATACACATACGAGGTTACTAGGGAAATTGATGAGGGTAAGCGGTGGATGTTGTCTATATGGACTTCAGTAAGGCTTTAACAAGTTTCCACATGGAAGGTTGGTTAAGAAGGTTCAATTGTTGGGAATTAATGGCGGAGTTGCTGTGTGCTGAATGGGAGATGCCAGAGGGAAGTGGTGGATGGCTGTTTGTCAGGTTGGAGGCCGGTGACTAATGGGGTGCCTCAGGGATCTGTGTTGGGTCCACTGTTGTTTGTCATCTACATCAATTATCTGGATGATGGTGTGGTAAATTGGACTAGTATGTATGCAAATGATACTAAGATAGGTGGCGTTGTGGCGTCGAAGTCGATTTTCAAAGACCACAGAGAGATTTAGGCTATTGGAAGAGTGGGCTGAAAGATGGCAGATGGAGTTTAATGCTGTTAAGTGTGAGGTGCTACATCTTGGCAGGACAAATCAAAATAGGACGTACATGGTCAATCGTAGCGAATTGAGGAATGCAGTTGAACAGAGGGATCTAGGAATAACTGTGCATAGTTCCCTGAAGGTGTAATCTCGTGTAGATAGGGTGGTAAAGCAAGCTTTTGGTGTGCCGGCCTTTATAAATCAGAGCGTTGGGATGTAATGTTAATATTGTACAAGGCATCGGTGAGGTCAATTCTGGAACATGAGGGGGAACATCTTTACTCAGAGAGTGGTAGCTGTGTGGAATGAGCTACCACTCTGTACACCATACGGCATTTATAAGTTTATAAGGAAGATTCTGTTATAATTTGGTAATGTGTGTTTATTCTGCAAAGCAAGAGATAGTTGTATCCATCCCCGCCCTTTAAATGTGCTTCGTTTTGCTTTTAATTTTGATTGAAAATATGGTACATTTATAGGGACGGATGGACACCAAAACACTCATGTTGATGAAGCAAATGGTCCACGTAAGGAGGATTGAATCAGCTGTAGCTCAAAAACAATCCTATAAGGTTGTATCTGAACTGGATATTTCATTTTGTGGGAAATTGTAGAATCTGGAAATACCGCACATATAACATTAATAGAAACATAGAAACATAGACAATAGGTGCAGGAGGAGGCCGTTCGGCCCGAGCCAGCACCGCCATTCATTGTGATCATGGCTGATCGTCCCCTATCAATAACCCGTGCCTGCCTTCTCCCCATATCCCTTGACTACACTAGCCCCTGGAGCTCTATCTAACTCTCTCCTAAATCCATCCAGTGACTTGGCCTCCACTGCCCTCTGTGGCAGGGAATTCCATAAATTCACAACTCTCTGGGTGAAAACGTTTTTTCTCACCTCAGTCTTAAATGGCCTCCCTTTTATTCAAAGACTGTGACCCCTGGTTTTCCTGCATCTAGCTTGACCAGTCCTTTTATAATTTTATATATTTCTATACGATCTCCCCTCATCCTTCTAAACTCCGGTGAGAACAACCCTAGTATTTTCAATCTTTCTTCATATGACAGTCCCGCATTCACAGGGATCAATCTCGTGAACCTACGCTACACTACCTCAATCACAAGGATGTCATTCCTCAAATTAGGAGACCAAAACTGGACACAATAATCCAGATGTGGTCTCACCAGCGTCCTATACAACCGCAGAAAAACCGCTTTACTCCTATACTGAAATCCTCCTGTTATGAAGGCCAGAATTCCGTTTATTTTCTTCACTGCCTGTTGTACCTGCAAGCCAACTTTTAGTGACCGGTGTACATGGACGCACAGGTCTCGCTGCACCTCCCCTTTACGTAACCTAACTCCATTGAGACAATAATCTCTAGTCCCCGCCCCCCCCCCTTGTTTTTTGCGGCCAAAGTGGATAACCTCACATTTATCGATATTATACTGGATCTGACTCGCACCTGCCCACTCACTCAACCTGTCCAGGTCGCCCTGTATACTCCTAACATCCTCTTCACTGCTCACACTGCCACCCAGCTTTGTGTCATCCGCAAACTTGCTAGTGTTGCTCCTAATTCCCTCTTCCAAATCATTAATATATATGGTAAGCAGTTGCGGCCCCAACACCGAGCCTTGCGGCACTCCAATCGCCACTGCATGCCATTCTGAAAAGGACCCGTTCACTCCTACTCTTTGCTTCCGCTCTGCCAACCAATTGTCTATCCATGTCAACACCCTACGACCTATACCATGTGCTCTAATTTTAGTCAATCGTCTCCCGTGCGGGACCTTATCAAAGGCTTTCTGAAAGTCTAGATACACTACATCCACTGCCACCCCTTCATCCATTTTACTCGTCACATCCTTAAAAAATTCCAAAAGATTTGTCACGCTTGGTCTCCCTTTTATAAATCCATGTTGACTTGGACTAATCCTTTTACTGCTATCCAAATGCCCCATTATTACATCTTTAATAATTGACTCCAGCATCTTTCCCACCACCGAAGTCAGGCTAACTGGTCTGTAATTCCCCGTTTTCTCCCTCGCTCCATCCTTGAAAAGTGGGATACCATTAGCTATCCTCCAATCCACAGGAACTGATCCTGAATCTATTGAACATTGGAAAATGATCACCAATGCGTCCACTATTTCTAGAACACCCCCCTGAGGACCCTGGGATGCAGACCATCAGGCGCAGGGGATTTATCATCCTTCAGTCCCATTAGCCTACCCAAAACTATTTCTCGCCTAATGAAAATTTATTTCAGTTCCTCTACCCCCTTAGATCATCTGTCCTCCAGTACATCTGCGAGATTGTTTGTATCTTCCTTACTGAAGACAGATCCGAATTACCTATTCAACTCCTCTGCCATTTCCTTGTTGCCCAGAATAATTTCACCCGTGTCTGCCTTCAAGGGACCCACATTTGACTTTACTGCTCTTTTTCTCTTAACATATCTAAAAACGTTTTTACTGTCCTTCTTTATATTCCTGGCCAGTTTCCCTTCGCACTTCATATTTTCAGCCCGTATTGCCCGTTTTGGTTCCTTCAGTTGTCCTATGGAACATAGAAACATAGACACATAGAAAATATGTGCAGGAGTAGGTCATTCGTCCCTTCCAGCCTGCACCACCATTCAATATGATCATGGCTGATCATCCAACTCAGTATCCCGTACCTGCCTTCTATCCATACCCCCTGACCCCCTTAGCCACAAGGGCCACGTCTAATTCCCTCTTAAAGATAGCCAATTAACTGACCTCAACTACCTTCTGTGGCAGAGAATTCCAGAGATTCACCACTCTCTGAGTGAACAATGTTTTTCTCATCTCGGTCCTAAAAGACTTCCCCCTCATCCTTAAACTGTGACCCATTGTTCTGGGCTTCCTCAACATCGGGAACAATATTCCTGCATCTAGCCTGTCCAACACCTTGAGAATTTGTAAGTTTCTATAAGATCCCCCTCAATCTTCTAAATTCTAGCGAGTGCAATCCGAGTCTATCCAGTCTTTCTTCATCTGTAAGTCCTGACATCCCAGGAATCAGTCTGGTTTCCCAATCCTCTGGCATCCGGCTACTCGTTGCTGTGTTATACACCTTTTCTTCTAGTTTTATTATATGCCTAACTTCTCTTGTCAGCCACGGTTGCCTCCTAATCCGCTTAGTCTTCTCTGGTCGGCTCCATTACACGCTGCTCTAAGAATCCATCTCGGAGGCATTCCACAAACTCTCTTTCTTGGGGTCCTGAATCAACCTGATTTTCCCAGTCTGCCTGCATATTGTAATCCCCCATCACTACATTGGCATTACCTTTGTTGCAAGCCAGTTTTAACTCCAGCTGCAACTTACACCCTACATCCGGGCTACTATTTGGGGGTCTGTAGATAACACCAATTAGTGTAATCTTGCCTTTACAAATCCTCAACTCAATCCACAGTGACTCTAACTCGCCTCTCCCTATGTCTTCCCTCGCAAGGGACTGAATTCCATCCCTCACCTGCAGAGCTACCCCCCCCTCTGCCCACCTGCCTGTCCTTTCTTATAGGCTGTATAACCCTGAATATTAAGTTCACAGGCCCGATCCTCCCGCAGCCACGTCTCAGTAATCCCCACAACGTCACATCTACCAACCTCTAACTGAGCCTCAAGCTCATCTACATTATTTCTTATACTTCGCGCATTCATATACAATACTTTCTAATTCCTTACGCATCTCACCTTTCACATTGATCCCTATTACACTTGGCCATAGTCTCCTATCCCATTGTGAATTTTCTTTCCCATTAATTCTTGGGTCATTAACCATCCCTTTACTCTCTTTCCATTTAACTCCGTCCTTGACTATCCCATTTGACATCCTACTCAGTTTATTTCAGTTTAATTTGTCCTGAATAATAGTAAGATTAAACGAGTACTTACCAGTTCGAACTTTGATCTTGATTTTATGAGGAGTTACGATGAGCGATTGCGTAAAGAAGAAGACCGTTAGCCGGCGTCAATCTTCAAAGCAGCGGTGTGAATTCACAGAGTTCACAGTTGACCTGAAGATAGTAAGATTTGGAGAACTGAAACTACCAGATGACCTGGATAATATGAGGGCGGGAGAGGTGGGCACGTAATCGCTCATCGTAACTCATAAAATCAAGATGAAACTTCAAACTGGTAAGTTCTCGTTTAATCGTACTAATTTACTTCGGAGTCACGTGAGTGGCTACGGGAAGGTTTCAAAGCTCTGTGATTCATGCCGGAAAACGAGTCCATGCGTTATACACTGCATGAAGTGACCATGGATGAGTGAAAAAGATGAATGCATTCAGACATGACATAGTTTGTTATGCTGATGCTTTACTCATCAAAATAAAATAATGGTGGTCCCTTTCATCCAGGGGGAAACTATAAAACGGTATCTAAATGGCGTTGGCAAATACACCCGGTTTGGCAATGGGTTATATAAAATGTTGGTACAGTTTGTTCGTTTGACCATCCTGCAGGTGCTAGGATGCAGTCCAGTGGAACGTACATAATCCTTGGAGCTGATGTGGTAGCAACCCTGGTGGAGTGAGTGTTGAAAATATTAGTATCGACTCATGCATTAGCCAAAACCCCGTTTTAACCACCTGGAGATGGTAGAACAAATATTTCTTATGACGTTTTTTGTAACTAACAAACATTGCTTAGTCTGGAGCCTTGAGGCTTTAGGTGACCTAGTCGTATTGTTGTAAATATGTGACCACACATTACCGAAGGTCCATAGGGTATGCCATGAATTGTTTGAGACCTAACGCCCCCTGGTTAGTTCTGGTTGATTAAATCAAAAACATAATTGATGGTTCAACATGATTTCACACAGAGAGTGGCGAATCTCTGGAATTCTCCGCCACGGAAGGTAGTTGAGGCCAGTCCATTGGCTATATTTAAGAGGGAGTTAGATGTGGCTCAAGGGATCAGCGGGTATGGAGAGAAGGCAGGTACAGGACTCTGTTGGGTGATCAGCCATGATCATATTGAAAGGCGGTGCAGGCTCGAAGGGCCGAATGGCCTACTCCTGCACCTAATTTCTATGTTTCTATAAAATATTATGTTATTAGCAGATGTAACCATCCTGTCCAGACGCAATTTATGTAGTGACTGGACACCGTTGCACTGAGGCCGGTGACATGAGGATTACTACCTTATGAGAGCCGGCTAAAGATTAGGATGAAGCTGGAGCCCCCAAGTGAAGTATTTTTAGGATAACGTCAATGTCCCATACTTCCGTGTCACTGGGCCTGGGACAACTTGTGTTAAAGATATCCTATATAATTCTGGATATCAGAGGGTGAGACCCGACAGTGTGGGTCCCACTTGCTGCAGCAAATATGATGAGAAGGCACGATGAGTTAATGGCCCTTAACTTTATTATTGTCATAGACCCATTTGAAAATAAACTCTAAGACGTCAGTTATCCATGCTGTACTATTTGTAACATGTGTATTTAAACAAAGACGTTTCCCATCTGCTGAAGTGGAAATGTACTGCCTGTTGGTGCGTTCCCTCCACTCTGCAGTGAGCACTACATGGATCGGTCCGACAACCCGAGCCGCAGGAATAGTCGTCTCAGAGTCTGCAAGTCAATGATTTGATGTATCATGCAGAGGCTGGTTTCCTGAGTCACAGGCTGAACCGGCAAAATGTTATGTTTTGAATAACCATATAAGGTTCTATATTACTCCCAACATTAGCGGGAACAATGGCTGCGTATTGCCAGCCGGGCAGTTCGAAGATCCTGAATCTTGCTGGATTTATTGTAAGACCCGACTGATGAGGCAGAATGGAGGAAGAGATGCAAGAACATTCCTCCCCAGAGTGGCGATAATGTATCTCTCGCCACTGTATGCCACACATTTTGCAACGTAAATGAGCCTGGATGTAAACATATCGATCTTCGGTGTTCCATCGAGCCAAAATGACATTAAATACTTTGTGATCCACAGTGTTGTCATTGATTTCACGTGATGATACAATAGCGTCAAATGAGGTTAGGTAAATATCACAGGATACTATAACTTGATTGCACCCATGTGACTAACATATGCCACAGCCATAGTGTATCACTTGGAGTTGAGCATGCACATTAAGCACATTCTTACAATGACCTATAGAATGCACCTAGTGTTTATAGGTAGTTGATACCAATAACTGAAAATTGGTAACTCATGCAACCCGCATCAGCCTCCGTAACTGGAGATGGCATTCGTAACTTCTCATCTTTGAGCACCAGCATCAGTTTGTAATTACTAAGATTACTGACCCAAAATACTGGAGCAACGCTGAATACTGCCACCATTGTGACTTTGGTAGCTTCAGCTGGTAATAACATAGGTCTCTTAATAATGACCTATATGGTACTTGAGAGGTTAATTATTTGCACGTTGTAAGATCTGGTAATGCAAAGGCCCAATTGCAACGCTGAAACACAGCTGCTATATTGCCAATTAGACTTGATGAATAGAAGGATGCTTCAAAACAACGAGGTTGTTACAGACTTATATTAATTGCATCTCTTGCCCCACGGCGGAGTCCCTGTTAAGTTGTAGTTAAATGTAAATCCCAATAATCAATGGTTCTGATATCAACTTAAATTTAACTGGATGGACGAGGGACCCCAATGTCTCAATATAATTTGGGGCTGCAACAGTTAATTTTTAATAATATACAACGTTTAAACATCATCTAGATATGCGATAACAAGTGTTCTTGAGCTCTGAGCAGCCCAAGAACCGGTAATTTGGTAAATAAACGTGGGAGCTGAAGTTAGCCCATTTTGCAACGCTTTAACTGTTATCATTGACCCATCCAGATACATTTCAAATATCTCCGGTGATTCCTGTGAATGTGAACTGAATAGCATGCATCTTTCAGATCGATGCTTTCCATATAGCTCTTATAGAAATCAATTGTTTGACAGTAACGAAGTTTACTATTGTGAATGTCTATACTGCACATACGAGTTAAATCTGGATGAAGTGACATCCTCCATCTGTCAACCTGTCCTAAAAGGCAATCCTGCCCATAATACTGGCCTGCCTCGAAAGACAACTCCGGCCCCAATTCCAAGCCTGCTTGGAACCTACAATGGCTTGCAAATGTTTTTCATACCCCTTGAACTTTTCCACATTTTGTCACGTTACAACCACAAACGTAAATGTATTTTATTGGGATTTTATGTGATAGACCAACACAAAGTGGTGCATAATTGTGAAGTGGAAGGGAAATGATAAATGGTTTTCAAATTTGTTTAAAAATAAAAAACTGAAAAGTGTGGCGTGCACAAGTATTAAGCCCCCCTCTACAATACTTTGTAGAACCACCTTTCGCTGCAATTACAGCTGCAAGTCCTTTGGGACATATCTCTACAAGCTTTGCACATATAGAGACTGACATGTTTGCCCATTCTTCTTTGCAAAATAGCTCAAGCTCAGTCAGATTGGATGGAGAGCGTCTGTGAACAGCAATTTTCAAGTCTTGCCATGGATTCTCAATTGGATTTAAGTCTGGACTGACTGGGCCATTCTTACACATGAATATGCTTTGATCTAAACCATTCCATTGTAGCTCTAGCTGTATCGTTAGGGTCGTTGTCCTGCTGGAAGGTGAACCTCCGCCCTAGTCTCAAGTCTTTTGCAGACTCTAACAGGTTTTCTTCCAAAATTGCCCTGTATTAGGCTCCATCCATCTTCCCGTCAACTCTGACCAGCTTCCCTTCCCTGCTGAAGAAAAGCATCCCCACAGCATGATGCTGCCACCACCATGTTTCACAGTGGGGATGGTGTGTTCAGGGTGATGTGCAGTGTTAGTTTTCCGCCACACATATGCGTTTTGCATTTAGGCCAAAACCTTCAATTTTGTTCTCATCTGACCAGAGCACCTTCCTCCATATGTTTGATGTGTCCCCCACATGGCTTGTGGCAAACTGCAAACGGGACTACTTTTGGCTTTTTTTCAACAATGGCTTTCTTCTTGCCACTCTTCCATAAAGGCCCGATTTGTGTAGTGCACGACTAATAGTTGTCCTGTGGACAGATTCTCCCACCTGAGCTGTGGCTCTCTGCAGCTCCTCCAGAGTTACCATGGGCCTCTTGGCTACTTCTCTGATCAATGCTCTCCTTGCCCGGCCTGTCAGTTTAGGTGGACGGCCATGTCTTGGTAGGTTTTCAGTTGTGCCATACTCTTTCCATTTTCGGATGATGGATTGAACAGTGCTCCGTGAGATGTTCAAAGCTTGGGATATTTTTTTATAACCTAACCCTGCTTTAAACTTCTCCACACCTTTATCCCTGACCTGTCTGGTGTGTTCCTTGGGCTTCATGATGCTGTTTGTTCACTAATGTTCTCTAACAAACCTCTGAGTCCACAGCACAGCTGTATTTATACTGAGATTAGATTACACACAAGTGGACTCTATTTACTAACTAGGTGACTTCTGAAGGCAATTCTTTGCACTGGATTTTATTTAGGGGTATCAGAGTAAAGGGGGCTGAATACTTTGGCAAGCCACACTTGTCAGTTTTTTATTTGTAAAAAAATTTGAAAACCATGTATCATTTTCCTTCCACTTCACAATTATGCGCACTTTGTGTTGGTCCATCACATAATATCCCAATAAAATACATTTACGTTTGTGGTTGTAACGTGACAACATGTGGAACTGTTCAAAGGCTATGAATACTTTTGCAAGCCACTGTGTTGTGCAGTATAAGGTAATCAAATGTTATCATCAGTTTTTTAAAAACAAGATCTGAATCTCATGTTATCATTGTCACTTGTACAAACACACGTGTAAATATTACCAACATGTAAATGGTCCACAACCCCATGTTTCGGGAAAAAAACGACCCACCTACCTCCATGGCTACCGGTGGGCTTATGATAAGCCCAAAGGCCGCTGATGCGGGCTCTTTCCCCCCTCCTTGATTGGAGAGTAGGACTGGTAGGGTGCGTGGATTCCATGTTTCCCCTGAGACCGGCTTGGGCCTTGTTCTGAAAATCGTATCATACTGAGCCTGCCTCGTAAGACAACTGGGCATAATTCTGAGGCTGCCTTGAAAGACAACTCAGGCCATATTTCCGTGTCCAGCTTTCTGGCTGCCACCGGCTTCAGTAAACCGCTTATTCCCGATGGAGGCGTGGGGTGTGTCGACGCCTACCGATGACGCTTTGCTCGTCGTTGGTACCTTGATTAGTCCGACAGCTTTATGCTTCCTCCTCCTTGTCTTAGCAGTGGGATAAGTCTTACCCGAAGAGAGGATTCGGAGGCTAGTTTCATTTCCTGGATTTCGTGCCCTCCAATGTCACCCTGATAGCGCTGTTCACTTGCTGGCACTTGTAACGTGAGAACGCTGGCCCCTTGCGGGTAGCCTGCCAACGGCTGGAGACCAACTCTTCCGGCACAAACCCTTTGTTTGTGAGTATCTCTTGAAGCCATATGCATGTGCTCCAGTATGTTTCACGGGCATACTTCGAATTTGAAATCAGTTACATACTGACCACGCGCACTCCCCTCCTCAGAGAGGGAGATTCGTAGGCAGCCCTTAAAACAGGTGCTGCCGCAGGCCCCTGAGGATGCCTGCGCTGACATGGCCCCTCCAGCGGACCTATTTCAGGTTTTGTTTTTTTCCCTCTGGGTCAGACTAAACCTGACCCTGAATGTTCCCCTCCTGAGGGCGGGAGTTATGGTCCAGTCGTGAAACAGGTACCGCTGCCTGCTTTTGAGTATATAATTGTGGAGCCCTCAGGAGCTCCATGTGGGTTTGAACGTTTAAAGACGTTACCCATGAAGGAGCGGATCCTCTCCATTAGGAATCCTCCTGGCCCGACTCGTTTGAGTCAATGGGCCTCTTACCTACGCTCCCCTCCTCAGAGAGGGAGATATAATATCGTGGCAATTCTCCAAACGGGTTGCATAGGTGCTACCGGCACCAGTTAGACGCCGCTGGCTCCACCGCCAGCGACTCGAAAGGCGAATTCGACCGCCGCCCGCTACTCGCACTTCCGCGGTCTCCGTAGCGGGTTCCCGCGGTCCGTTTCCGGGATTCCCCGAGGTCATGACCGTGATTCCCTTTGGTCCGCGACTGGGGTTCCTCGCGGTCCATAAAGGTTCCCCCGCTGCCCGTTCGGACTTCGCCTCGAATCCTGCAGGCAAACTCTGTAAAGAGCTTCATGCAATACAAAAAACAACCCTAGAAGTGAGTTTAAAACGTACCTTGTAGGTTTAAACTTATCGCTGGACAGAGCACACGCTGCCGCCAGTCGGCTCGTTTGCGCAAAGCGAGTCAACGTAACTACGCGTATGCGGTCTAACGGCCTTCTTCTTCACGTAGTCACTCACGTGACTCCGAAGTAAAATTAGCCCTTCCGCTTTTGTCATTCACTCCAACTTACTGCCAAAGGCAGATGTTAAAGAAACTGGCGAAATTTCACAGCGGTCTATCTATCTCCATTCTTAACCAATGTCTTGCAATGCTCGTGCACCCTCCAGGAGTTGAGTAATTGCTCAACAATATTCAACCAATGTGTCACTATCACTGCAAACATTTCCTTTACGTCAATTCAGTCCAGAGAATGGGTCCCGAGGATTTGTCAGCCATCAGTCTCATAAATTTCTCCCAAACCTTTCGCATTGTGATTGGGATTATCGTAAATTATTCAAGGTCGTTTCAAATGAACCCATCTATGGGATATTTCACTGACACGCACGGTGAAGATTATTTTTAAATAACGTGCTCGCCGTTCTTCTTTTACCCATGAGTACTCTGATAACAATATCTCTGATTGCAATTTATTTTCTTCTTGTATATCCATATATATTATTTTCTTTGTTTAGGTATTGCAAGCAAATTATTATCTCAACTCAAGTAAACCGGGAAATGTTGTTTAACATCTAAAATGAGGCACGACCATTTGTAAATGACTTGTTGGGGCTTTTTATTCATTTTGTAGATGGTAAATCTCATAACCAAGCATTCTGTTCCCCTTATCGAATCGTGAAATTTACGCTTAACGCAGAAACAACGAATGAGCTTTAGATTCAAATGTTGGAGCGACATTTTATGGAGAGGGGCTGTCTGAATCCAAAAACAGTTTTGGATAATAAATGTTTAAGAAGGAACTGCAGATGCTGGAAAATCGAAGGTAGACAAAACAGCTTGAGAAACTCAGCGGGTGAGGCAGCAATCTTACGTTCCGAAGTTCTTGTGCAGCAACTTTGGATGTTTATGTGTTTCATTTATTCCTTCTGCCCATCATTACGGTCACGGGGTATTTAACTGCGAGCACGAGTTGCTGCCTAAACTTGGACTGCGTTACCGTATAAATGAACGTGTTAGTGCACAGACTTAAATTTTGCAGCATGTATCCAAGAGCTTGCAGGATAAACTCAGTATGTGAGTAATTATTGGGATCCGTTCCTCCAATGTTATACTTGATAAAATTTACAACAGTCGGCAACCATAAAATGATAAAGCTGTCGGATATGGTGAAAAGTAGACCACCGACCTTCTCCTGCTCTCCGTTTCTGGGTCGCTGTGGTTCTCTCCCTTGTACTGACCCCTCAGCCCCTGACGTATACGATTAGAGACTAAAATGTGCCTGACTGTTAGAGCATTGAAAATCAAAATAAGTGCGAATGGGATCAATGGAGTTAAACTCTTGTCGAATCTGTCAAATGCGACCCATCGATATTCAGTGTAATAACTAGGATCCAATTTACAAACCCATGACACACCGTTGATGCTCTCTCGCGGTTTATGTATAAAGTAGAAGGGGATATTTTTCAAGCACATAAAAGTAGCGGTGATGGCCAGAACCAACGCCGCAGTTTTTCCGGTGCAATATGTTGTTTTTAATTTCGGACAACAGATGGCGACAAAACGGTCGAATGTAAAGGTGACGGTGAGCCAGACCGAGCAGTCTCTGGAAGCACACTGCAGTACAAAGACAACACTACACAAAGGATACATTTCCAATAAAGATCCTGGGATGTAGTACTTGACTTGACTTGAGAATTAAGGGACTGAAGTTTAGGGGTAACATGAGGGGGAACTTCTTTACTCAGAGAGTGGTAGCTGTGTGGAATGAGCTTCCAGTGAAGGTGGTGGAGGCAGGTTCGTTTTTATCATTTAAAAATAAATTGGATAGTTATATGGATGGGAAAGGAATGGAGGGTTATGGTCTGAGCGCAGGTATATGGGACTAGGGGAGATTATGTGTTCGGCACGGACTAGAGGGGTCGAGATGGCCTGTTTCCGTGCTGTAATTGTTATATGGTTATACTTGATGCGCGTTGTGACTGCAGTTAGGACAGCCATTAGATCCGCCGCTGCCATCGCCGCCAAGTAACGAGTGGTACAGGAGGAGAGGCCGCACTTCCCCTGGGATAGGATCGCAATGGCTACAAAATTCACTGGGCGATGGAAACAAATCAAGAGTTAGATATATATCATATTCGGCGCCGTGGTGTTGCCAATAATGTTGGAATATTAACCGGTAAAGCGAAGTGAATGGACACACTCACAAGTTTAAAAATCCAAAGAAATCTTATGTTGTAAATTTAAATATGTCAGAAAATCTCGCCAAACCAAGGGAACCAGGCCGCAACTGTGGGACGAGAAAGAGCAATAATATTTCCCATCCTTCGGAAACGGGAATGAGACTGTTGAAGTTAGTGAAGTACCAGAGTGCTGGGGGTAGGGTTAATCCAGATAGTGCACACGTGCGATGACCATGGGTTAAGCTGCAAACACAATTACTGGTAAATGAGTGAATGGGAACAGGTAGGAATTGAGGGACATAGACAAAGAAGACAGATGGAGGAACATGAGAGGTATTAGCCATTAGATGCAACTTGGCACATCCCAAGCTCCCAGAAGAAAAGGAAAACGGCAAAAAACGTCTATCCAGTGTCACCGATGAGCGGCTGATGCCGTCAGAGCCAACCCGTTACCAGTAATTGTCTCCTTCCCCGCTGTGAGTCTAGGAAAGCTCACGTGAAGCGTTAGCTCTCTTTACCATTCACCTACACGTAGAGTGCTGCGACCTTCCAGCATATTACATTTTATTGTATTATTCTACAAAACGCTAGCTCACTTCCTGATGATGTCGCCCACGAATTCATCTCAAAGCTGGCAAATTTCGAATTAGAGAAACGTAACACCATTTTCCGTTCCTAATTTGAAATAGTGAGGTTGATGGAAATCCAAAAATGTTGCAAATCCAAATATTAAATTAAATTTCAAAATTGAGGGCCAGCCATTTAGAAATATCACTGGCGTCAGAATAACATGTGCATTGTGTTCAAACAAATGCCCATCCCATAATTATACTGTATTTTCTATATGTGGACTTAATGGAGACCAATATAAAAATGAGTTACTCGTCGGATGCTAATTAATAGCAGAACTGATATATAGGGCACAGTGAGCCTTCATGTGCAATCTAAGCAGACAGAGGAGACACGCATATCAAGAATATGCAAAGGACTGTTGGTATTTGCAGTAAATAGATAACGTTCAGAAAACATTTAACTCGATTGGGGTATGTCCCTCAGTGGTGAGCGAAACATTGCTACATTACACCTCATAACCGAACGTCGTGAATTTCAACGAAAAGGAAACAGACATTATTGCAAAAAAGACTCTCATTAAATAGGAAGGAAAGCATTGGAGTGTATTTTTTTCAGGTGGAATCATATTACACAGTTCACTCGTTCAGGAAAAAGCTGCACGCACAGTGTTGGCATTGATTGTGCATTTGTTTTCATGCACCATTTCTTGCTTTGCAGTGATTAATTTCTTCGACTAATGGATATGTTGATATGTATTCAGCGTTTTATTTTCTGATTTCAACCTACACGAGGTTTCTTCCAAGTAAAATTATAAAGCATTTAAAATTCAGTTAGCGTTTGCAGATGGATCAATGCTTATAAACAACGGTGGGAATATGATTAAATCATCAATTATTTGAATTTGAGGAAATAACCTACGGGGTCGCAGACATATCCTGGGAAGGAAGAGATATAAGAGTCACATTTTCATGAGGAGGATGCACCTTATTTGGAATGAGCTGCCAGAGGAAAAAACGACGATTTAAAACAATGTTTGTATTATATCTGGATAGAGAGAGTTTAGAGGGCTATGGGCCAATTTGGGCAAATGAAACTAGCCTGGTATGACAACATGTTAGCTGTGGATGAAATGTCCTGAAGGACCTGTATCTGTGCAGTAAAAACGATGACTCGAAACCACATGTCTAATCCAGTGCAATATAAATATTATTATACACAGAAAGGAAAAGGTGCTCACATACAAACTTACAATTCAACATATAATTCTAATTGTGCTTACCGGGAATGCCAATAGATGCAATGATTAAGAAGTATATTTTTCTGATTCTGTAAAATGCTTCGATCATTTTCTGTGCCGGAGGTCTGTTCCTTTCGGCGACGTGCAATCACTGTGAATGAAAGTCTGAGCAGCAACAGCTTTCCCACCTTCAATAAACACACGGTGATAGGTCCACCGGGACACAAAGATTACAACATCCCAACGAAAATATAGTCACAAAAAAACAAACCGAATTCAATGGTTGCTTCCATTCCAGGGGTGTTGTCCTTAATCGATGATTCATAGAAACATAGACACATAGAAAATAGGTGCAAGAGTAGGCCATTCGGCTCGTCGAGCCTTCACCGCCATTCAATATGACCATGGCTGATCATCCAACTCAGTATCCCGTACCTGCCTTCTCTCCATAGCCCCTGATCCCTTTAGCCACTAGGGCCACATCTAACTCCCTCTTAAATATAGCCAATGAACAGGCCTCAATTACCTTCTGTGGCAGAGAGTTACAGAGATTCACCACTCTCTGTGTGAAAAATGTTTTTGTCATCTCGGTCTTAAAGGATTACCCATCTATCCTTAAGCAGTGACCCCTTGTCCTGGACACAGCTTAAGGATAAGAGGGAATGACATTTCCCCAGTTCCCATGATTCCCTTAGCCATAAGAGCTAAATCTAACTATCTTTTGAAAACATCCAGTGAATTGGCTTCCACTGCCTTCTGTGGCAGAGAATTCCACAGATTGACAACACTCTAGGTGAACAATTTTTTCCTCCTCTAAATGGCCTATCTCTTATACTTAAACTATGACCCGTGGTTCTGGACTCCTCCAACATCGGGAACATCGTTCATGCATCTAGCCAGTCCAAACCGTTAAGAATGTTATATGTTTCTATAACATTTTCCTCTCATCCTTATAATTTCCAGTGAATACAAGACCAGGCGACCCAATCTTTCATCATCAGTCCCGCTATCCGGGGAATTAAACTGATGAACTTACGTTGCACTCCCTCAATAGCAATAATGTTATTCCTCAAATTAGTGGAACAAAATTGCACATAATACTCCAGGTGCGGTCTCAGCATGGCCCTGCACAAGTGCAGTAGGGTCTCCTTGCTCCTAAACTCAAATCCTGTCGCAATGAAGGCCAACAGGCCAAGGTATGAACAGTTGCGATTGGTTATTGAGTGAAATTGTGAAGTTACATTTTTGATTAGAAAGTCATTATTATGATGAAAATATTGACACTCCTACAATCTGGATTTGAATATCATAGAGTCAACCCTGCGCAATAATGCAAATGACCATCACATTTGACAATTTTTTATTCTAAACTTTTCCGTACAATTAATGTTTATAGCAATTCATACGGCATTGCAAACTTTGCCACTGCTGATTAAGTTGATGCTGTGCAACCAACAGGCTCGTGAACACTGTACAGCCCTAACCAACAACGCAGGAAATATGAATACGATGGACTTTGTTTTGGTTCAATCACTGACTTTGTTTCTGCACTATTATGTTTTAATTACATTGTATTACTGATTATGAATGTATTCTACTATGGGTGATTGTATATTTATTTGTGTAATTTGCTTTATTGTGTCTGTAAAGGCTGTATTAGATAATAATGCAATTGGTTCGTTAGTGGTACATATGTCAAGTGGACACTCTTGTTTCTGGAGGGAATCCCCGGAAGTAATGGGCCTGTCTGCGTTGATCTTCTTCTTATCGAGTCCACACACAAGAATATACGTTGTTCAGCCAGAGTTGAACGCAGTTCTGGGCATCTGCATCCAATGGTGTATGTGTTGTCGCTTCTTGTGCTTCTTGTGCGCGGTGGTGGAAAGATTGGTGGAAACCGGGACGCTCTTTCCTTGACCCGTCTGAGTTGATAAAACCTCAGTAGCTATGGCAATAATGTCTCCAGCAAAGTGCTGCTCTTGAAGTAACGATGGAACCTTAATAAGAGTGGTATCAGACCAGAGGAACGATCCGCCAATGTTAGTTGTTAGATCATTTTTCCGTATATTCTGGTTCTTATTTTTTTTTTGCACTGGTGAAGAGTTGATCCACGAACCTACCGCCCAGACCACGGAACAAGCTGTCCGGCATCCGCATACAAGAACACGTTCTTACACATCTTTCTCCGTTAGAGTACTGCCTTCTATTCGCTTTCAACTAAGAGCAAGGCCTCTTGCTTTATTTTTCACTCATTGGCTTAAGCTACTTCAGAGACCAATCTCCTTCACACAGAGTTACCTCACTGCTAATTTATCTCTAACTTTTTAATTTTAGATTTTATAAACTCGGACAGCCCTCGTCAACATCAACCGACAACCAAGACTATGGCAGTTTGAGATCGTCACAGCTCGTGTCTCTATATTGTAAAATAGTTCTTACAATTTATCTACATTATACAGAAATAAGTATATATTTTTAAAAGTATGAAAGTAAAACCAAGATCACGTCATGAACCCTGTGTACTTTCTCGGCCATCGAGCCCTTTTGGGTAAAGAATTTCAAAGAGTCTCTGTTTTGTTTAAAGAAGTGCCTTTATCTCTGTCCTCAATATCTGAACCTTTGCTTTAAGGAGCTAAGTCCGAAGACCAGACAAGCGGAGTAATCATTATTGCTGCATCTATTCCTTTAGGAGACGGTGTGATGTAAAACTAAAAATAAAACCACGAAGAACTTGGTCGAAATATTTGACCAAGAATATCTTCCAAATTGGTATTGCTATAAACCAGAAGAGATGGGCATTGTGTCGGAAGGTTTTAAGAAATACATTGTTATCAGCATAACACCATGCCTGTAGATGTTGAAGGCGGAGCAATGAAAGTCACACCCGAGTTGCAATTTTGTAGCACAGCACCGACCCGAGATGAAGCTATCAACAACAATGATTTTGATGAAGGGATTCAACGTAACAATAGCAAATTTGCAGATGACACAAAGCTGGGTGGCAGTGCGATCTGTGAGGAGGATGCTATGAGACTGCAGGGTAACAGGTTAGGGGAGTGGGCAGATGCATGGCAGATGAAGTGTAATGCTGACAAATGTGAGGTAATCCACTTTGGTGGCTGTAAACAAGAGCCAGAGTCATTGCGTGGTTTAAACACGTCTTTAATAATCACTTAGCAGCACTAGGATAACTGGTCGTCAGTACACCCCAGCTGCTCGAACCCAAGTGCCCGGGGTGGGCCGTTTGTAAGAGTGTTAGTATGGGTGTTGTGAAGGGGTGGAATTAGTGGTGCTGGCGTGTGTGTGATTGGTTCACATGCACTCAATCTACATCATCCCCCCTTGGGATTAAGTGTGGAAAGGGCACACATGCCATGGAGTTAAACATACTCGCCATATTTGTCTGGTGGTCTGCTAACGCGTCCCGAGCGCGTGCGGACCCAACCATCCCCTCCCTCTCCCGAAAGATGGGACGGAGATCCAGGAGGTGAGAATGGCGCGGGGGAGGTGTGTGGGGACCGAAAAGGAAGACATGCGGTAGGTGAGACCCCGTGGTTAGTGGAGACCGAGGGACGAGGGGGGGGGGGGGTGTAAGGCATGCGGGGACGGGTGGGAGACATCGCAGAAGGCGTCAGGAACTGGAGCGGCGGAGCATAGGGACCAGCAGACGGTGGGCGGGGCTCACTCACAGCAAGCAGGTGTAGACCACTTCTCCGGTAGACCGCTCCCTCACAGTCCACCATGTAGGATTGTGGCTCGTTAGTCGGGCTGACAACTGTGCCCAGACGGGAATGTCCAGTCGAAGTTCGTAGACGGACGACCTGGCCCGTAAGTAGAGGCTTGAGTGGTCTGTTGGAACTGTCGTATGATCGTTTCTGGATGCTCTGCCTCTCTTGGAGACGTATCTGGATAATGGCAGACTCCAATGCACGAGGAACCAGCTGCTGTTGAGCGGTGGGGACCGGAGACCTCGTCAATCTTGACATCAGGCGCTGTGCCGGCGATCCCAGGGTACCGTCCCTGGCAGTGTTTCTCAGATTCAGGAGACCGAGATAGACGTCCGACTTGGAGATGCGTGCTCCCTCCAGCAAGTGCATGGCACTCCTGACAGCGCGTTCAGCGAGTCCATTACTCTGCGGATACTCGGGGCTGCTCGTGACGTGCTGGAAGTTCCATCGGTCTGCGAAAAGCTGGAACATGTGGCTGGTGAACTGCCGATCGTTGTCGGTTCTCAGGCAAACAGGAATGCCGTAGGCGGAGAAGTGTCTCTTCAGCTTCTTGATGCCCATCTCAGACGTGAGGGAGGTCAGTTCGTCAAGTTCAAACCAGTTCGAAAATGAGTCGACCAGAACGAGAGAGTGCTTTCCGCACCATTCGAAAATATCTGCCGCCAGCGACGTCCAGCGCAGTGCTGGTGGTGGTTGTTGCAGAAGGGGCTGCCGCTGCTGATGAGGCGCAAGGTTGTTGCAAGTGGGGCAGGAGGCTATGCGGTCCCGAATGTACTCGGCCATCGCCGGCCAGTAGAACAGACTACGAACGCGTGCCAGTGTAAAATCAGCCCCTGCGTGACCGCTGTGTGCCTCTTTGAAGTATTCATCTCGCAATGATGAGGGTATCACCACCTTGTAACCATTAACCACACCACCATCCTGTACCACCAGTTCATCACGTACCAGGAAGTACGGCTGTACCTCTGTGGGCGTGTCGGATCGTTTGTCTGGTCAGCCTGTTTTGATGATGGAGGAGAGGGTTTGAAGCGTAACGTCAGTGGCAGTGTGCGCGGCCAGGGCGCGCAGTTGCTTACTGGGGCCGAGGTCGACACCGAGGACCATGAAATCCTCCTGTTCATGGGGATGTTGTTCGCAAGATGCCCGAGGTGCACGGGAGAGAGTGTCAGCAACGTGCATGTCCTTAGCCTTCTTGTAGGTAATGGCGAAGTCGTACCGCTGCTGCTTCAGCATCATGCGCTGCAAGCGAGCTGGCGCGGCATGGATGGTCTTGTTCAAGATTGTCACCAGCGGTTGATGGTCCGTCTCGACCGTGAATGTGTTGCAAAGGACGAAATCACGGAAGTTGGTGCAGGCAAAAACGACAGCCAGCAGTTCCTTTTCGATTTGCGCGTAGTGCTGCTCCGTGTCGGTCATGGTGCGAGAGGCATACGCGACAGGTAGTAGAGTGCCGTCAGCAGATGGTTGCAAGCAGGCTGCGCCGATCCCAAATTTCGAGACATCACATGTGATCGTCACAGGACGGTTCAGGTCGAAAAATGTCAGTCGGTGCACTGGTCAGTTTAGATTTTAGAACATCAAAGGCAGCCTGATGTTGCGGGAACCATGACCATGCAGTGTCCTTTTTGGTCCGCTGCCGCAGTGTGGAGCTTATTTCGCTGAGGTTCGGTATAAACTTTCCGAGATAGTTTACCATGCCCAGAAAACGTTGCAGGCCTTTTACATCTGTGGGGGCAGGCATCACTATGATGGCAGCAGCTTTCTTCGGATCGGGTTTAAGGCCATCAAGAGTAAAGATGTGGCCAACGTAGGAAACCGCTGGAACTCGGAACTTACACTTGTCAGGACTGAGCTTGAGGTTTATTTTGCGAGCGCGCTCCAAGAAGAGCCTGAGATTGTGATCGTGTTCCGCTGCGTTTTGCCATATACGAGGATATCATCGACAATAATGGCACAAGGCAGGCCCTCGAATAGATGCTCCATGGCTCTCTGGAAGACTTCACTTGCAGAGTTGATTCCAAACGGCATTATCAGGAACTTATATCTGTCGAATGGGGTAGCAAATGTAATGAGGCTTGATGACTTCTTGTCCAGCGGTATCTGACAGAAAGAGTTCTTAGCATCGAGAACATAAAATAGGGTGGCCATTCCGACCTTTGCCGCAACATCCTCCACGGTCTTCATGGGATGGTGTGGGCGCTTAATGGCAGTATTCAGGTCTTTCGGGTTGATGCACAGACGGATTTCGTTCTTTCCCTTTTTGAATGTGGCAATCATGGTCGAGACGCAGTCGGTGGGGTAGCTGACTGCTTCAATTACGCCCATGGAGGTCATGTCCTTCAGCATAGAGTGAACCCTGTCAGTCATGGCAAATGACAATCGGTGTGGGGCTCGGATGACGGGCGTCACATCGGGGTCAGTAGTAATCCTGTAAGTCACGGGCAACCTGCCTAGGTTTTTGTCGAAGAGTTCAGGGAATTCACTCAGCGGGTCAAACGAAATTTGTAGCTTATGGACGGTTTTGTCAAAGGAAATCAGCCCCAGCTCCTGACAGGCACGATTACCAAGCAGGGTGGCTGAGTCAAAGTTCAGGATATAAAAGGTTAAAATCCTCGTGGATCTTTTCAGTACACATCTCAAGTTGGTTTTGCCCAGAGGAACCAATACCTCCCCTTCGAAAGCATGTAAAGTGGACCTGTCCTTGATAAGAGGCTCGTTAGTTCTAATCTTGTTGAAAAGATTGATTGACATTGTGTTTACCTTGGACCCCGTGTCTAATTTCGCGCCAAAGACCACATTGTTTACAGATATCATCACGGTCGGTTCTGGATTCTTCGTGGCTAATTGCTGCAGAGAGTAGATTGGGTAAACAGAATCATCTTGAGAATTAATTGGGCTGTGGGCTGGAACAGCTGTGAGATCTTAATTGTTGGGAGTAACATTGTTGCTGTCTAGTCGCAAAAAATTGAGATTAGACTTGGAGCTTGGCGAATTCCTTCCCCTAGCCCGGATAGAGGCCCTACACACTGAAGCAAAGTGGTTCAACTTTTTGCAGTAATTGCATGTTTTCCCGAGGGCGAGGCAGGCTGGCTGTCTGTTGTGTAAGTAATTGCATTTAGGACATCTCTGCTGCGGACCGCTGCGGACCGCCTGACTAGCTTGGATCGTAAATCGTCTGTTATCTGTTTGTTCGCTGCCTAGTGAAGCCCATCTCATTGATTGTTTTTGTTTCATGCGAGCCTTCTATGGGGTCGATGAATTCAGCAGTTCTGCATGCGTGCACAGCTTCATCAAGCGTCAAATCTGTCCGTCTCAGAAGCTCTGATCTGAGCTTTAAATCGCTCATGCCATTCACTAATATGTCCCTCGTTAGCTGATCAGTTAGCTGATCAATAGGAATTAGTTCGAACCGACCACATTGGGCTAAACACATCAATTCAGAAATAAACGAGTCTGCCCGTTCGCCAGGGAGCTGACGACGAGAGAAGAACCTTGCCCTATCCAAAATGTGGTTTGAGGACAGGTCACAGATCTGGCACAGTTTACGTAGCAGGACATTGGGGTCGTCGGAGATTCTGCTGGGGTTATTACCTGACCGTTGGCATCGCGGACCGCTGGTGCATAGCGGGATGTTCTTGACCGACGAAGGGCAGCTGGACCCGCAAGGTTGAGCAGGAGAGAAGCCTTGACAGCATCTGGTTCATTTCGGTGTGCAATGTTCATGTAGTGCTGGTAGTCAAGTTCAAACGTAGCCCAACGTTCGCTGATATCCACATCAAAGGCAAGAGGGTCAGGCTTTCGACAAGACTAGGCCATCGTAAAGTAAGACAAAACTCCCCCAAATGATAAAAAAAAACACCGTGATACAGAAAAAGAGGGGCATCCCACTTCTGACGCCATGTAAACAAGAGCCAAAATCATTACGTGGTTTAAACACGTCTTTAATAATCACTTAGCAGCACTAGGATAACTGGTCGTCAATACACCCTAGCTGCTCGAACCCAAGTGCCCGGGGTGGGGCGTTAGTAAAAGTGTTAGTATGGATGCTGTGAAGGGGTGGAGTTAGTGGTGCTGGCTTGTGTGTGATTGGTTCACATCCACTCAATCTACAGTGGCCAAAACAGGAAAGTAGACTAATATCTGAATGGTGGCCGATTAGGAAAAGGGGTGATGCAACGAGACCTGGATGTCATGGTACACCAGCAATTGAAGTAGGCATGCAGGTGTAGGAGGCAGTGAAGAAAGCGAATGGTATGTTAGCATTCATAGCACAAGGATTTGAGTATAGGAGCAGGGAGGTTCTACTGCAGTTGTACAGGGTCTTGGTGAGACCACACCTGTAGTACTGCGTACAGTTTTGGTCTCCTAATCTGAGGAAATACATTCTTGCCATAGAGGGAGTACAGAGAATGTTCACCAGACTGATTCCTGGAATGTCAGGACTTTCAAATGAAGAAAGATTGGATAGACTCGGCTTGTGCTCGCTGGAATTTAGAAGATTGAGGGGGGTTCTTATAGAAACTTACACAATTCTTAAGGGGTTGGACAGGCTAGATACAGGAAGATTGTTCCCGATGTTGAGGAAGTCCAGAACAAAGGGTCACAGTTTAAGGATAAGGGGGGGGGGGGGGGGGGGGGGGATCTTTTCGGACCGAGATGATAAAAACATTTTTCACACATATAGTGGTGAATCTCTGGAATTCTCTGCCAAAGAAGGTCGTTGAGGCCAGTACATTTGGCTATATATAAGAGGGAGTTAGATGTGGCCCTTGAGGCTAAATGTATCAGGGGGAATGGAGAGAAGGCAGGTACAGGATACTGATTTGGATGATCAGCCATGATCATATTGAATGGCGGTGCAGGCTCGAAGGTCCGAATGGCCTACTCCTGCACCTATTTTCTATGTTTCTATGTTTCTATATTTCTATGTTTGGTAGCAAAAAACAGGAAGGCAGATTTCTATCTAATTGGCGTCAAGTTGGGAAAAGGGGAAGCACAACGGGATCTCGGGGTCCTTGTACATCAGTCTATGAAAGTAAGCATGCAGATACAGCAGGCAGTGATGCAAGCAAATGGCATGTAGGCCTTGATAACAAGAGGAATCGAATATAAAGGAGCAAATACGTCCTTCTGCAGTTGTACAGAGCCCTAGTGAGACCACACCTGGAGTATTGTGTGCAGTTTTGGTCCCCTAATTTGAGGACATTCTTGCTATTGAGGGAGTGCAGCGTAGGTTAACAGGGTTAATTCCCGGCATGGCGGGACTGTCATATGCTGAGAGAATGGAGCAGCTGGGCTTGTACACTCTGGAGTTTAGACGGATGAGAGGGGATCTCATTGAAACACATGATTGTTAAGGAATTGGACACGCTAGAGGCAGGAAACATGTCCCCGATGTTGGGGGAGTCCAGACCAGGGGCCACCGTTTACGAATAAGGAGTAAGCCATTTAGAACGGAGACGAGGAAACACTTTTTCTCACAGAGAGTGGTGAGTGTGGTATTTCTACCTCAGAGGGCGGTGGAGGCGGGTTTTCTGAATACTTTCAAGAGAGCTAGATAGGGCTCTTTAAAATAGCGGAGTCAGGGGACATGGGGAGAAGGCTTGAATGGGTGCTGATTGGGGATGATCAACCATGAGCATATTGAATTGCGATGCTGGCTCGAAGGGCCGTATGGCCTACTCCTGCACCTATTGTCTATTGTCGATTGTCTATTGTCTATCTACAGATACGCCATAGAATGCATTTTAGTAGTGTGCATCGCAGCTTGGTTTGAGTACAGCTCCATCCAAGATGGCAAGACATTGTAAACGCCGCTAAAACCATCACGCAAACCAAACTCCCTTCTATTAACTCAATTTATACCTCACGCAGCCTCGGCAAGGTCAGCAGCAAAATCAAAGACGAGTCACACACTGGCCCCTCCCTCTTCTTCCCACTCCTATCAGGCAAAATATGCGTATGAAACCGTACACCTCCAGATTCAGGGACAGTTTCTTCCCCGATGTTATCAGGCAACCGAATCATCCTACCACACACAGATAACATGCTGAACTACTGTCTACATTGATGATACTCGGACGATCATTCATCGGTTGTTATTGGCCTTAACTTGCACTAAACGTTATTCCCTTGTCTACCGAAACACGGTAAATGGCTCGATTGTAACCTGCTGAATGGATAGCACGCAACAACATCTTTGCACGCGACAATTCACAGAACCGATAAACTGATGCCTGATAAACTGATAAACCCGGACGTGGTCGCTGAAAACATAATGTGTGATGTTGAATAAGTTACCAGACATGAGTTCAACTGGCGTATCATGCAAATTAGGGAGCAGAAAATGGCAAGTATAGGCCAAGACTGACGTAATATAGAATTATGGACATTGGAGTTTTAAATAGCATCGGCAATGGAACATGGTCATGGCCTCAGAGGAACAGGGACAGTTGGAACTAGCAGTTAAAATATACTGCTTTCATTTAGATGTTGCTAATCTCATTTTAGACCCGTAATGATTCCCGGTATCATCGAGGCTGCGGCTAAATGGAGATTACCCCAGACACGTTTCACTTCTGTCCCCATCTCTGCTTGTGTTCAGTATAGTTTATTGATTGTTCGAGTGACTGCAGTCCTGCGATATTTCACCGTTTTCACAACCCCTCTCTAAATGTTCATTTTCTTTGGCATTGGACTACATTGTCGCCCAGCCAGTGTAATCGCCGCCTCAGAGAGCAAAGACCAGTGTTCACACCTGTCCTGTGAGAAGGTTTCACGTTCTCTATACAACTCCGTGTGTTTGATGCCGGGGTTCGGATGTGTTCACTTATTCCAGTCGTGTTATGTTGCGGTAGAATCTGCAACCAATGAAGAGAGAGATTTATTGGATTTATTTCAGTGTATTAATTAATGGTGTGCGAGCACGCGAATTACCGAAAGTGTTGTTCAAAGCTGTACTCCATAACTCTGAGACAAGTACGTTTTGCAAACTCCGCTTCTAAGCGTGAAAGTATTTGTTGCCCCGTTATTTATTTTTTTAACGAAAACAACATTTTCCCTTAAACTACCGAGGCATCTTCATCCCCAGAACGACGGAAATCCTCGTGTTCATCCTATAATTATCTGTGGTGCAATATCTTTATTGTGAAATATCGTGCTTCGCTATTACTTCATTGAATACTCGTCCTCTCCGAAATCGTTAAAAACATGATTGAAATTTCTGGCAGATCAATTTTAATCTGAAAAAAACGCGGATGATGTTTACGCGGGAATCTGCCTCGGTGGGTGTTCGTATTGCATGCAGAACTGCTGCGAATGGTTCGCAGTGTTGTCCCCTTCACTTGGTAATGATTTCGGAAATTTCTGCCGGGAAATTCCTTTTATTATTTAAGCCATTCCGATGTTTGTATGTATGCCTTCATTCTTAGAATTCTGAGGGGAATAAAGTAACCACATTAGCCCAATCTCAATGAAGTGAATCTCCGATTTTATTTCATGCCACAACTGGCCTTCAGTGTACTTTAGCACAAAAATATGCTGCATGAAATTAGGATAACATTAAATTGAAAACACGGAACAATCTTGCACAATTTATCAGAATATTCAAAATAGTACATGGTAAATGGTAGCGAATTGAAGAATGCAGGTGAACAGAGGGATCTTGGAATAACTGTGCACAGTTCCCTGAAAGTGGAATCTCAGGCAGATAGGGTGGTAAAGAAAGCTTTTGGGGTGCTGGCTTTTATAAATCAGAGCATTGAGTACAGAAGTTGGGATGTAATGTTAAAATTGTACAAGGCATTGGTGAGGCCAATTCTGGAGTATGGTGTACAATTTTGGTCGCCTAATTATAGGAAGGATGTCAACAAAATAGAGAGAGTACAGAGGAGATTTACTAGAATGTTGCCTGGGTTTCAGCAACTAAGTTACAGAGAAAGGTTGAACAAGTTAGGGCTTTATTCTTTGGAGCGCAGAAGGTTAAGGGGGGACTTGATAGTGGTCTTTAAAATGATGAGAGGGATAGACAGAGTTGACGTGGATAAGCTTTTCCCACTGAGAGTAGAGAAGATTCAAACAAGGGGACATGACTTGAGAATTAAGGGACAGAAGTTTAGGGGTAACATGAGGGGGAACTTCTTTACTCAGAGAGTGGTGGCTGTGTGGAATGAGCTTCCAGTGAAGGTGGTGGAGACAGGTTCGTTTTTATCATTTAAAAATAAATTGGATAGTTATATGGACGGGAAAGGAATGGAGGGTTATGGTCTGAGCGCAGGTATATGGGACTAGGGGAGAATACGTGTTCGGCACGGACTAGAAGGGTCGAGATGGTCTGTTTCCGTGCTGTAATTGTTATATGGTTATATGGTTATAATATTAACGAATATTCATAATTAGGCAAGTTACTTAAAGTGTGAGTTTCCATAAATGTATTCAGCGTGGAAACGGACCTTAGTCCACCGAGTCCGCACCGATCAGTGATCCCCGCAAACTAGCACTATCCTACACAAATCAGGGACAATTTATACGTTTACCAAGTATACAAACCAAAGCCAATGAACCTACACACCTGTACGTCTTTGGAGTGTGGGAGGAAAACGAAGATCTCGGAAAAGAACCCACGCGGTCACGGGGGGAACGTAGAAACACCGCACTGATAGCACCCGTAGTCGGGATTGAACCCGGGTCTCTGGCTGTGAGGCATCAACGCTACCGCGCGATGCATCAACGCTACCGTGACGCCCACTGCGCACCGTGCCGCCAACAACAGGCAGACACTCCGGCATTCATTTCGACGCCTTCACGTCTAAAAGGAATATATTCACGTTTCAAGAAATCTATTTTTAATTTACTAAATAATGAGAAACACATTCAAGATGGAGCATGTTTCCACAATCAACCTGTTCATCGATTTTTTCCCGAATCAAGAGGTTCAGAATTATGGGACTTAGCCCCTCTACCGAAAGATAATGTGAATTGTAGATGTTATAAATCCAATCCTACGACATTAAGACGAATTTAAAATTGTAACGTAGATTAGCCCTTATGCCAGTTTCATTTGTTTGGCAGAGCTCCCTGATGAAAGGCATGATTTTAGTCATTTACCAATCAATATCATCAACATGTACGTCACCACCTTCGTGTGCTCCATGGACGCGACGTGATCTTTGCCAACTCCGTTTTTAAGAAACGTGTCTTGTTTGGCGCTCTTCAGAACACACAATTTAAATCCTTCCACAGATTAGGATCGAGCAAACATGTAAATCAAAGGATGGAGGGAATTGATTCATTCAATGAAGGAAACCGGGACTATCAACCTGCTAACCTGGCACCGTACTTGTGAAATTGTTGACGAGATAACAAAATATGGTTTGTAAAACGGATCACAGTAAGAAAATGATGTAGTATACTGGAGGTGTTCAAGGAAGGTGCGTGATGGATAGGAAAGGTATGTGATGAAATGTGGTATCCATTCCTAGCATGCCGTAATGGATTGGGACAGATAAATTATAGATGCGTGTTCAGGAAATCAAACAATGTGGTTGATTGTGAGGAACAAACAAAAAATGAAAGGTGCACGATGTCGGATAGAGCAGGTGAATATAATACCGGATGGAATGCAGGCAGAAACGAATATAATAGTAGTTGAAATTCGCCCCCCCCCCCCCCAGGCCTGTTGCGCCATTAAATATGTAATGGATTACCTGCCTCAAGGTTAATCTCCACATCAGTGCCATTTCGCAGGGGCCCGTTCCCCATGACGTTTGAAAATGCATTTACTCTGTACATAAATACATCCAACGCTCTCAGCCCGAGACATTCCTAGCTATGACAATTATAGAGATGCACCACCTTCTGCAACAAATAAATGCCGAACAACTATTTTGGCATTAATTGTTTCAATATTTGGAAACAATTTCACCTCAATTGAGGTTCTGCCACGAGCAAAAACTTGGCAGCTTCTATACTGAAACTTATGAAGGATTCTGCACATTTCAATGCCAGCAATTCTCCTTAATTTGAACTACAAGGTGTACCGATTAAACTTCGTAAGTTAGTAATGATCCGACAAATCTTCTTCTAAATAACAATGTCAATTAATTTATTTTGGTTGCCACCGACATTATCTTTTCATAAACATGGAGACATGGTGAATGTATTGCATTTTCGCAAGTGACATCACGTTCCTCCCCGAGAATGCAGATTAGAATTACACACGGAACGCCAGACAAAACATTGTGGTATTATGTTGAACCATAATCGTTATTTTCCTTTCTTATAATGTCCCGAACAATGAGATAAATATAATTAGTTTATTGTGCACAAACATATCCAAATTCGTTGCCACCTACGGTAATGTTTGCACCTTTGGTCCAGGATAACTCTGTTCCTCCTTTTGAATTAACCTTAACCTTCAGTCGCCTTCCAATGCCTCCTATATATTACTACATTTCAGCAATCAACTGCATCTGCGGTTGTTCTGTCCACCATACCAACTGCCGATTGCCATTATTTAATCTTTGACTAAACTCTCAACTACCTTGTGCCATCGGCATTCTGACTGTGCATGGCCACGATGTGCAATGTGTTTAATTATAATGAATTCACTTATTTTATCACTGTTCCAATTCTAACATATAGAATGTGTTGGTTATTTATGAATGATCCACAGCAACATGCAAATGGAGATGATCACACATTATTGCAGAGGCAAACAGGAAAATTCAAAAAGCCAGCTGCTCGCATCTAGCTCCGCTGGCTTGTGAGCGAGAGAGAGAGAGCGAGTTAGCTGATCTTGGGTGGTACCGTAATACCTTGTAAAGGGTTGCGTGCACATATGTGTAGTGGAGGTTATAAATGGCATGCATTAATACGTGCTAATCTACATCCTTCCACTTAAAGAAGTAAAGCATATATATGGTAGACAAAATTGCTGGAGAAACTCAGCGGGTACGGCAGCATCTATCGAGCGAATGAAATAGGCAACGTTTCGGGCCGAAACCCTTCCTCAGACTGATGCAAGGTTGGGGGTTGGGGGTGGGGGGTCGGGGGGGGGGGGGGGGGGGGGGCAGGAAGAAGAAAGGAAGAGGAGCAACTGATAAAGGGAGGAGATAGCAAGGGCAACCGGAAATTGTAGAAGTTAATGTTCAGGCCACCGGGATGCAGATTGCCCAAGCGGAATATGAGGTGCTGCTCCTCCAATTACCGGTGTAGCTCACTCTGGCGATGGAGGAGGCCCAAGCCAGAAAGGTCGGATTCGGAATGGGAGGGGGAGATGAAGTGCTGAGCCACGGCGTGATCAGGTTGGTTAAACGGAAAGAGCGGAGGTGATCGGCGAAACGATCGCCGAACCTATGCTTGGTCTCACCGATGTAGATCAGCTGACATCTAGAGCAGCGGATGCAATAGGTTGGAGGAGGTGCAGGTGAACCTCTGTTGCACCTGGAACCACTGCTTGGGTCCTTGAATGGAGTCGACGGGGGAGGTAAAGCGACACGTGTAGCATCTCTTGCGGTTGCAAGGGAAAGTGCCAGGTAAGGGAAGTGTGAGTTGGGAAGAATTGACCAAGGAGTTACGGAGGGAGAGGTATTTGCGGAAAGCAGACAAGTGGGAGATGAGAAGATGTGACGAGTGTTGGGGTCACGTTGGAGTTGGCGAAAAAGACGGAGGACTATTTGGTGTATGTGACAGTTAGTGGCGTGGAAGATGAGGACTAGGTGGACTCTGCCCTTGTTCCGAGTGGGGGTGGGGGGGGGTGGGGGGGGTGGGGAGAGAGAGAGCAGTGTTGCGTGCTATCGAAAAAACGCTGGTGAGAGCCTCATCTATGGTGGGGGAGGGGAACCCCCGTTCCCAGAAAAATGAGGACATTTACGATGCCCTGGTGTGGACACCTCATCCTTGGAGCAGATGCCGCGTAGGCGGGGGAATTTGGAGTTGGGGATAGAGTCCTTACAGATAGCAGGGTGGGAAGAAGTGTAGTCTAGATAGCCATGGGAGTCAATGGGTTTATAGTGGATGTCGGGCAGAAGTCTATCACCAGCGATGGAGATAGTGAGGTCAAGAAATGGCAGGGAAGTGTCGGAAATGGTCCTGGTGTATTTGAGTGCCCGATGGAAGTTAGTGGCGAAGTTGCTGCTAGAGATAGTGGCCTGGTGCTCGTCAGTGGGGTCGTGGTCCAGGGGTAAGTAGGAGGAGGTAAGTCACTCCACAGTGGTAAGTAGGAATAGGTAAGTCGCTCTACACCTCCATCACCCACCAGGATGATCTGAAAGCCCTCCGCTTCTTCCTCGACCGAAGAACCAACCAATACCCGCCCATTGATACTCTACTGCGCCTAGCGGTGTTGGTCCTTACCCTTAATAACTTCTAGTTTGACTCCTCCCATTTCCTCCAAACACAAGGTGAAGCTATGGGCACGCGCATGGGCCCCAGCTATGCCTGCCTCTTTGTAGGCTACGTTGATCAATCCTTGTTCGAGACGTACCAGGGCCCTATCCCCGACATCTACCTCCGCTACATCGACGATTGCATTGGTGCTACGTACTGCAGCCACACGCAAATCACTAACTTCATTAACCGCCACTGACTTCCATCCGGCACACAAATACACCTGGACAATTTCGGACACTTCCGTACCATTTTTTTGACAGCACTCTCCCCATCGCAGGTGATAGACTTTTGACCGACATGCACTATATACCCACTGACTCCCGTGGCTATCTAGACTACATTTCTTCCATCCCCTACTCCCAATTCTTCCGTATATGCTGCATCTGCTCCCAGGATGAGGTGTTCCATCCCAGGGCATCGGAAATATCCTCATACTTCAGGGAACGGGGGTTGCCCACCCCCACCAGAGATGAGGCTCTCGCCATGGTCTCTTCAATACCCCCCAACACTGCTCTCTCTCCCCATCCACCCATTAGGAATAAGGGCAGTTCCACTAGTCCTCACCTTCCACCCCACTAGCCGTTATATAACAATCGTTTTCCGTCATTTTCGCCACCTCCAACGTGACCCCACCACTCGCCACATCTTCCCATCTCCCCCCCCCCCCACCTGTCTGATTTCCGCATTGACCGCTCCCTCCGTAACTCCCTGGTCAAGAATTCCCACCCGCACCACCCCCTCCCCGGGCACTTTCTCTTGCAACCGCAACAGATGCTACACGTGTCGCATTATCTCCCCGTCGACTCCATTCAAGGAAACAAGCAGTCGTTCCAGGTGCGACAGAGGTTTACCTGCACCTCCTCCAACCTCATCTATTGCATCCGCTACTCTCGATGTTAGCAGATCTACATCTGTGAGACCAAGCGACGACTTGGCGATCGTTTCGCCGAGCACTTCCGCTCGGTCCGTATTAACCAACATGAACTCCCTGTGGCTCAGCACTTCAACTCCCGTTCCCATTCCGAATCTGACATTTCTGTCCTGGGCCTCCTCCATGGTCAGAGTGAGCACCACCGGAAACTGGAGGAGCAGCACCTCATATTCCGCTTGGGCAGTCTGCATCCCGGTGGCCTGAACATTGACTTCTCTAATTTCCGGTAGCCCGTGCAATCACCTCCCGTTCTCAGCTCTCCCTCAGCCCTCTGGCTCCTCCTCTTACTTTCTACTTCCTGCCACCCCCACCCCCCACCCCCACCCTGCATCAGTCTGAAGAAGGGTTTCGCCCCTAAACGTTGCCTAGTTCCTTCGCTCCATAAATGCTGCCGTACCCGCTGAGTTTCACCAGCAATTTTGTCTCTTCGATTTTCCAGCATCTGCAGTTCCTTCTTGTGGTTCGTGGGGCATATTGTAAAACACCAGTAATAGGTGCGGCATTTATTATTTTACTGCATATGTGAACACATAAAACTAAACGGGTCATGCGCAGTTCAAGAGTAACCGGTAAATTTTCCAATCAGAGGGTTTGGTTTGCAGACACGTCCTGCACGTGTGCGGTAATACCCCTCATACACCTCATCCTTCGCTGAGGGAGCAAGTCCCTTATCGGGCAAACGCGGATGGAGACCAAGGAGGAGGGGTCGTTGTTAGGTGCTAATACGCCCAGTGTTTCCATTCTGTCAAGTTTAGATTTGACGCGGTCGTTCATTGCGTCCGGGATTGGTTAAGGAGAACGAACGGCAGGTATGACTTCCTTGTAGGTTACAATGCTGTCTTCTGTGGGAAGCTTGCCCAGCTGGTTACCAAAACGGTATTTGTATTGTTCGAGTAGTTGTTGGGTTGGACTTTCAGAGGTGGACCGCTACAAATGCGGTAAGGACATACACTTAGCTGACACCCTCTCACGGGCACCTCCCCCAACCTGCGAAAAACACCTGCCTGATGATGAGCACGAGGGGTACACGGTTATGATGGTCTCCTGCCTCCCATCAGCCAGTATAGACAACCTGGTGTCACAAGCAGCTGCAGACGAAACGCTACAATCGCTGACCACTGGCATCCGCCGTGGGGCCAGACAAACAGCACCTCCCGCCACAAGCTGTCCACACATTTTACCCTGTCCACTACGAACTGGTCATTCAAGACGACGTAATAATGAAAGGACATAAGGCACTCATCCGGGCGTGGGTGGGGGTGGGGGGGGGGGGGGGGGGTGCGCACCTCGCTGTGGAAATAACCCTCCAACATGCAGAAGGCATGCTGTTCGACCGGACATGGTTAACTCGATTCTCGACAAAGTTGCTGCCTGCTCGATCTGCAACAGCCTGACCCCGCACCAACAGAAGCAACCCCTTCCACCGCACCCCGCACGCGACTTACCTTGGTCCACAGCAGCCGACATCATTGAGTGGCGCGGCATAAAATACCTGGTTTTAGTCGATTCCTACTCAAGATGGTTCCAAATCGAACTGCTCAGTAGCCCGTCCTCAGCCATGGTCATTCAGAAACTAACTCGCCACTCTTCTCTCCTCGGACCCTCCGTAGTAGATTTACTAGAATGTTGCCTGGGTTTCAGCAACTAAGTTACAGAGAAAGGTTGAACAAGTTAGGGCTTTATTCTTTGGAGCGCAGAAGGTTAAGGGGGGGGGGGGACTTGATAGAGGTCTTTAAAATGATGAGAGGGATAGACAGAGTTGACGTCGATAAGCTTTTCCCACTGAGAATAGGGAAGATTCAAACAAGGGGACATGACTTGAGAATTAAGGGAGTGAAGTCTAGGGGTAACATGAGGGGGAACTTCTTTACTCAGAGAGTGGTGGCTGTGTGGAATGAGCTTCTAGTGAAGGTGGTGGAGGCAGGTTCGTTTTTATCATTTAAATATAAATTGGATAGTTATATGGACGGGAAAGGAATGGAGGGTTATGGTCTGAGCGCAGGTATATGGGACTAGGGGAGAATACGTGTTCGGCACGGACTAGAAGGGTCGAGATGGCCTGTTTCCGTGCTGTAATTGTTATATGGTTATATGGTAAAGCTGCTCTCATACAATGGGCCTCAGTTCTTCAGTTCGCGAAAAACTGGAACTGGTGGTGGGGGTGGGGGTGGACGTCTGTTTTCTTAGTCACTACCTGGTCGAGGAATGGATCTTTCCTCCGAGTCGCATCTTCGTCCCTTCCTCGCGGCCTACCATCTGGATTGGCGTGGCCTTTCCTGCCGGAGACCAGCCAGGGCTTCAGCTTCAGCGGTGGCGCAGCACTGAAGCACCATGGCGGAGCGATGCCTTACAGGGGTCGCCGTATTGGAGCTCCGGATTGCTGGGACTGCCGACTTCAACACCGTGGAACTGTGGGCTGCGGAGCTTCCAGCCAGCCGCGGGCGGCGCTGACTTTAACAGCGCGGGGCCCTGGGATACTTCGCCGAGGATTGCCGTGTGGAGCTCCACCCTTGCTCGGCCTGTGGACTTCGGAATCTGCGATCTCTGTGGGAAGCGGCCGATTCGGAAATCCAAACTTCTGAGAGTGTTCTTCCGACGCCGGAGTTCCATCATCCGGCGAGAAGGCTTGAGACAACGGGCCGCCGTTGAGCTCAATAGGCCCCGACCACAGGTGAATATAGAAGAAGATGATTGAACGTTGATTCCGCTGCGTGGGAATGTTCATGTTAAATTCTATCGTGTGTTGTATTCTTTTTAGTTGTATGGCTCTATGGCAAGTCCAATCTCGCTGTACCAATTGGTACAGTGAGAACAAATGCAAGCTTGAACTTGAACTTCAAGATGCCACTTACATGACCGCGATGTGCTCATTCGCGGCAGACTCATATATGGCATCCTTAATGACGAGGTGAGAAATCAATTAAACCGGGATGAGGACCTTACACTAGATAAGGTTTAACGTGCCTGCCGGGTTTCAGAATACACTGACACCCATACCAAAGCCTGCGACCGGGCCATACTCTGACTAGGATGTCCATGCCTTCTAAAGGTGCCCTCGCCAAACATTAGCCCCTCGACAACCGCCTACATCCCCAGGGATGGTAACGGATCCTCGGGTCCATAACTGTGGTAATTGCGGTGGCTCACACACGAAATTCGTGAGTATTGCCTAGCTTATGGCAAAACGTGTCACTATTTTAAAGAGAGAGGCCACTTTTTCTGGTGATACCGCGCCCGTGCCAACAGGGCCCAGTCACAACAATCTCTCTATGCGCATGAGCCCTCACTTTCCCACGAGGTACTTACAGAATCAGCAGTTCCAGCAGACCAAAACCGCAGCACCTGCAAGAAGTCAGCCAACACATACCATATAACCATATAACCATATAACAATTACAGCACGGAAACAGGCCATCTCGACCCCTCTAGTCCGTGCCGAACACATAATCTGCCCTAGTCCCATATACCTGCGCTCAGACCATAACCCTCCATTCCTTTCCCATCCATATAACTATCCAATTTATTTTTAAATGATAAAAACGAACCTGCCTCCACCACCTTCACTGGAAGCTCATTCCACACAGCTACCACTCTCTGAGTAAAAAAGTTCCCCCTCATGTTACCCCTAAACTTCAGTCCCTTAATTCTCAAGTCATGTCCCCTTGTTTGAAGCTTCCCTACTCTCAGTGGGAAAAGCTTTTCCACGTCAACTCTGTCTATCCCTCTCATCATTTTAAAAACCTCTATCAAGTCCCCCCTTAACCTTCTGCGCTCCAAAGAATAAAGCCCTAACTTGTTCAACCTTTCTCTGTAACTTAGTTGCTGAAACCCAGGCAACATTCTAGTAAATCTCCTCTGTACGCTCTCTATTTTGTTGACATCCTTCCTATAATTAGGCGACCAAAATTGTACACCATACTCCAGAATTGGCCTCACCAATGCCTTGTACAATTTTAACATTACAGAGCACTCAATGCTCTGATTTATAAAGGCCAGCACACCAAAAGCTTTCTTTACCACCCTATCTACATGAGATTCCACTTTCATGGAACTGTGCACAGTTATTCCCAGGTCCCTCTGTTCACCTACATTCTTCAATTCCCTACCATTTACCATGTACGTCCTATTTTGATTTGTCCTGCCAAGATGTAGCACCTCACACTTATCAGCATTAAACTCCATCTGCCATCTTTCAGCCCACTCTTCCAAATGGCATCAATCTCTCTGTAAACATACATTCTTGTTTACCCGATTCACCGTCTACAGATAGTGATCCCAATACAACACTCAGTATCAACAACACCAGGGTTGCTGCGAAGATAGATGGACAATATACAATAGACAATAGGCGCAATAGTAGGCCATTCGGCCCTTCGAGCTAGCACCGCCATTCAATGAGATCACGGCTGATCATCCCTAATCAGTACCCCGTTCCTGCATTCTCCCCATATCCCCTTACTCCGCTATTTTTACGACCCCTGATACATTTAGCCACAAGGGCCACATCTAACTCCCTCTTAAATATAGCCAATGAACTGGCCTCAACTACCTTCTTTGGCAGAGAATTCCAGAGATTCACCACTCTCTGTGTGAATTTTTTTTTAATCATCTCGGTCTTAAAAGATTCCCCCCTTATCTTTAAACTGTAACCCCTGGTTCTGGACTTCCACAACATCGGGTACATGTTTCTTGCCTCTATCGTGTCCAAACCCTCAACAATCGTATATATTAAAAGAGATCCCCCTCTCCTCCAGAGTGTACATGCCCAGCTGCTACATTCTCTCAGCATATGATAATCCCGCCATCCCGAGAATTAACCTTGTACACCTACGCTGCACTCCCTCAATAGCAAGAATGTCCTTCCTCAAATTAGGGGACCCAAACTGCACACAATACTCCAGATGTGGTTTCACTAGGGATCTGCCCAACTGCAGAAGGACCTCTTTGCTCCTATATTCGATTCCTCTTGTTATCAAGGCCTACATGCCATTCGCTTTCATCACTGCCCGCTGTATTTGCATGCTTACTTTCATAGACTGATGTACAAGGACCCCCAGATCCCGTTGTGCTTCCCCTCTTCCCAACTTGACGCCATTTAGATAGTAATCTGCCTTCCTGTGTTTGCTACCAAAGTGGATAACCTCACATGTATCAGCATTAAACTTCATCTGCCATCCATCAGCCCACTCGCCCTACCTGTCCAAGTCACCCTGCATTCTCATAGCATTCTCCTCACAGTTCACACTGCCACCCAGCTTTGTGTCATCTGCAAATTTGCTAATGTTACTTTGAATCCATTCATCCAAATCATTGATGGATATTGTAAATAGCTGCGCTCCCAGCACGAACCTTGCGGTACCCCCTAGTCACTGCCCCTGCCATTGCGAAATGGACCCTACTCTTTGTTTCCTGTCTGCCAACCACTTCTATATCCATGTCAGCACTCTACCCCCAATACCATGTGCCCTACTGTTGCCCACTAATCTCCTATGTGGGACCTTATCAACTGTTTTCTGAAAGTCCAGGTACACTGCATCCACTGGCACTCCCTTGTCCATTTTCCTAGTTACATCTTCAAAAACATTCAGAAGATTAGTCAAGCATGTTTTCCCGATCGCAAATCCATGCTGACTCAGACCGAGCCTGTTACTGCTATACGAATGTTCGCCTATCTCATATTTTATAATTGACACCGGCATCTTCCCCACCACCCTTGTCAGGCTAACTGGTCTATAATCCCCTGTTTTCTCTCTCCCGCCTTTCTTAAAAAGTGGGATAACTTTAGCTACCCTCCATTCCACAGGAACTGATCCTGAATCAATAGAACATTGGAAAATTATCACCAATGCATCCACGATTTCTAGAGCCACTTACTTAGGTACCCGGAGATGCAGACCATCAGACCCTGGGGATCTATTAGCCTTCAGTCCCATCAGTCTATCCAACACCATTACCTGCCTAATGTGGACTTCCTTCAGTTCCTCCGTCACCCCAGATACTCTGGCCACTACTATATCAGGAAGATTGTTTGTGTCCTCCTTAGTGAAGACAGATCCAAAGTACCTGTTCAACTCATCTGCTTTTTCCTTGTACACCATAATAAATTCACCTTTTTCGGTGTTCAAGGGTCCAACTTTGGTCTCAACTATTTTTTTCCTCTTCACATGCCTAAATAAGCTTTTACTATCTTGCGTTATATTCTTGGCTAGCTTATCTTCGCACCTCGTCTTTTCTCCCCGTATTGTCTATTTGGTTATCTTCTGTTGTTCTTTAAACATGACCAAATCCTCTTTCATCCCGCTCATCTTTGCTACGTTGTACTTCTTCGTTTTTATTTGTATACTGTCCCTGGCGCCCCTTGTAAGCCATGGTCGTCCCTTTCTCCCCTTGAAATATTTCATCCTCCTAGGAATGAACTGATCCTGCACCTTCTGTATTATTCCTGGCATTTTTGTTCCACTGTCGTCCCTGCTAATGTATCTTTCCAGGCAACTTTGGCCAGCTCCTCCCTCATGGCCGCATAGTCCCCTTTATGCAACTGCAACACTGACACCTCCGATCTACCCTTCTCCCTCTCCAATTACAGATTAATAATAATAATAATATTAATAATAATAATAATAATAATAATAATAATAATAATAATAATAATAAGAATAATAATAATAATAATAATAATAATAATAATAATAATAATAATAATAATAATAATAATAATAATAATTTGTGTAATAATAATAATAATAATAATAATACATTTTATTTATGGGCGCCTTTCAAGACTCTCAAGGACACCTAACACAATTTAGAACTTTGGCCAGCTCCTCCCTCATGGCCGCATAGTCCCCTTTATTCAACTGCAACACTGACACCTCCGATCTACCCTTCTCCCTCTCCAATTACAGATTAATAATAATAATAATAATAATAATAATAATAATAATAATAATAATAATAATAATAATAATAATAATAATAATAATAATAATACATTTTATTTATGGGCGCCTTTCAAGACTCTCAAGGACACCTAACACAATTTAGTAAACAGAATACAAAACATGTAAGCGGAATGAAACAAAACAAAAAATAACGACAAAAAAAATAGTAAAGACGTCAACAATACACAATTCAAAGACACAATTCAAAGACACAATTTAAAGAGAGAGCATCGGCAGCTAATCGCGACAGCGTTCACTCTCTCTTCCGGCAGCCATCTTGGAAACGGAACAATAAGGATCTTTAACATAGAAACATTCCCCCACAATGGTTTCCATTATGAGGGAAGGCACAATGTCCAGTCCCCATCCCCAGTTCACCCACAGTAGGGCCAATTGAGGCCTCCACAGTTGCCTCTTACCGAAGACGGCGACTTCCGAAGCCGACTTGGCCGCGACGGATGGAGCTCCACCATTGGCGATCTCATCGAGAGATCCCAGGCTCCAGATGTTGAAGTCAGCGGCGCCGCCCGCAACTGCCCTCTCCGCAGTCCCGCAGCTCCGCGATAATTTTTATCGGCGGTCTTCAGCTCACCGGAGCTCCAGCGCGGCGACCCAGGCAAGGAATCGCCCGCTCCGCTCCGCGATAGCGTTCCAGCGCTGTGCCGCCGCCGAAGTCGAGGTGCTGGGCTGCCCCTTCTGGAAAACGCCGCTCCAGGCCCGTTGATAGGCCGCGAAGACGGGTCGACGGTGCAGCCCGGAGAAAAGCAGCCTCTCCGACCAGGTAGGGACCTAGAAAGTAGTTTACCTCCCCCCCCACAAATATAAACATCTAGACCTCCTAAAAACAAACACTGAAACTCACTAAAAATTCTAGAAAAGAGTGAAAAAGACGGACAGCTGCTGGCTAGGCAGCCGTGCCCCAAGATAGCGCCCCCTAACTTTGCACCCTCCTGCGATTAAACCTAGACATACTAAGTGCTGTTCCTCCAATTTGTGCTGGGCCTCACTCTGACAATGGTGAAGCCTGTATGGTCGTGAGTAGTCGCCCAAAGAGTCGTGCCTTCTTCTAGTCGCCGCATTTGAGCAGGATTTTTTTATCAACTTGACAAATTGGCAGAAGAATGTTTAATGGAGTTTAGTGTGCTTGAGTTTATTATCACGTATACCGAGGTGCAGTGAAACGCTTTGCGTTGCGTGCTAACAAATCAGAGGAAAAACTGTGCATTATTACCATTAGAGTCCATAGTGTACAGATACATAATAGAGGGACTGATGTTTAGTGCAAAAAGTGATACATGGCTCAGTTCCGCTCGGCGGAATTACAGCTGTCGTAGTCGGCAGGATTTGAACCTGCGCGGGATATCCCCAATGGATTTCTAGTCCATCGCCTTAACCACTCGGCCACGACTACACATAAGTGCCGGTGTTACATTTTGGGAAATGAAACCAGGGCAAGGCCCTCATTGCAATTAGTAGAGTTTTGGGGAGTGTTGTAGGGCAGAGGAATCTAAGGTTTCAGGAACGTTACATGTAAGACATGGTGGTGAAGAATTCTTTCCGCACTTTGGCCTGCATCAGTCAGAGTATTGCATGGGAATTGGCACGTTATATTACAGTAATACAATATATTGGTGAGCCCACATTTGGAATGCTGTGTTCGGCTTTGGTCACCCATTGATAAGAAAGATGTTGCTAAGTTGGAAAAGGTGCAGAGAATATTTACGAGGATGTTGCCAGGATGCGAGGGCCTAGGCTATATGAGAGATTAAACAGGCTAGCGCATTATTCATTGCAGCTAGGAGGATGTGGTATGATCTCATAATGGTGAGTACGGCGATGAGGGCAATAGGTAAGGATAAATGCACAGTCGTTTGCTCAGAGTAGGGGAACCGAAGAGCACACACCCATCGTGGTCACCCCTATTTTATTACTCAACCCTATTCATAAATTTTTACCATAGGCAATGTAATCTTGGACGGCATTGGTGACACTCTCCTTAATCAGTAGAGCACCCCCCCCCCCCCTCATTTACCCTCATTCATATATCGCCTACAGTACGCGTAGGCAAACCATTACCCTGTCAGTCCTGCCCTCTTTGCGCCAGGTCTCTGTAATGGCCTCAACGTGCCAGTCGTAAATAACTATCCACGCCCTGAGTTCCTCCACCTCACCCGTCAGGCCTCTCACATTGAAATAAACGCAATTTAATGTAAAAGTGCTTCCTTGTTCCGTGCCGAGCTCCTGCCTACGTTATCTACTGAATTTGATTACAACAACTTCTAGCGCTCAGCAGCCCCACTTCTGCATATCACATGCCAATCTGGTTTAAAATATTCCTAGTATGACTCGTAAACCTGCCAGGATGTTACTTCCTCTCCTGTTCAGATAGAAGACGTCCCCCTTGTACAATGCCTCATAAGAGATCGCAATGATTGAGAATTCAGAATACCCGCCCCCTGCACCAACCCCTTACTGGAATCGGTAGAAGGTGGAACGGACCGTCAAGGCCGTCGCGAAGCAGTAGACACCCGGCTGATGGTAGCGCCGTCCTGTTGCTTGGTGAACAACAGCTAGTCCGCTGGGTCGGCCAGTTGCAGGGGATCGGCGATGTCGCTACCGGCGAGGAGGAGGAGGATGTCGTCGGGCATCTGGTCGAGGAACTCCTGCTCGAAAAGAAGACAAGGGTGGTGACCATCCATCAATGAAAGCATTTCGCTCAACAGTACAGACGGCTTGCGGTCACCAAGGCCGTCCATGTGCAGGATCCTCTCGGCTCGATCGTGGCGGCTGAGCCCGAAAGTAGGCAGTGCTAGTGCCTTGAGGCCCTCATACTTGTTGTCGGCAGGCGGATGTCGAAGGTAAGGAAGCTATCAGGCGGCGGTTTCTTGCTTCAGCGTGCCCACCATATAGAAATATTTAGTCGAATCAGCCACAATTTGCCGAATTTGAAATTGGGCCTCAATGTGCTGGAACAACACACGAGGTGTACTGCCCAGAACACGGGCAGTTTTAGCGAAACTGCATTTTGCTGGGCCGGGTTGGTGTCGAGGTTCTCGGCGTCCATAATAACCGACCCGAAAAACTTTCGGATCGACTGGGTCACCACTGTACTGAGACCAGGCAGGTAGAGCATAATGTGCTTTATTTGCGAAACAACACTCGAACAATACGTGTACTTGGTTAGGAATAAAGGATCTAAGCTTCTGTCGTCATGAGGAGCACCAGCTACTGAACATACTTACAATCCCGACCGAGGGTTCTGAATACACAACTTCACCACTAGGTGCCGCTAAAGGATTAACATATCATGAACTGAGCCTCTAGTATGGACTAAACAAAATCAGCTACTTCGGCCCAGGACGTCCGTGCCGACTATACATTACCCATCTCTGTTCTGCACCAAAGAGCAGCTTAGATATATCGATACATCGATACTTAGACAATAGTTGCAGGAGTAGGCCACGGGGCCCTTCGAGCCAAGACCGCCATTCAATGTGATCATGTCTGATCATCCACAATCAGTACCCCGTTCATTGTTTATAATTTTGACCATCCCTCGTCCAGTCCTGAAACAGTTAGTTTTTACAATTGTGTTGCACCATATGATTCCAAAAATACGACAAATGGAGATCAACTCGTTATGAATTGGTCTGATTTATCCATTAGCAGGAATCGCATTTCTTCAAGATGTGCGGTGTCCAGCATACTTGCAATCCACATTTTAAGCGTTGGTATTGATGTATATTTTCCAAAATGTAAGTATTATTTTTTTTGCTATTATTAAACCATAGTTGAAAAATAAATTTTGAGATGTGTTCAATTTATTCCCATCTTCCATTACTCCAAATATAATCATTTCAGTATTAGGTTCCATTCTTATCTTGAATAATTTTGTAAATATTTCCAAAATATCACTTCAAAATCTATAAAATTTTATGCATGAAACAAATGAGTGTGTTATAGTTGCGTTTTGGGATAGACATGTATCACAATTGGTGGATATATTTGGATACAATTTGTTCAATCTTGTTTTTGAATAATATAATCTATGTAAAATGTTAAATTGAATTAGATTATGTCTTACATTAATCGAACATTTGTGGATATATATCATGTACTTTTCCCATGTAACCGTCGTAATTTTTATCATTAGTTCCCGTTTCCATCCCGTTCCCGTAAGACATGGTGGTGAAGAATTCTTTCCGCACTTTGGCCTGCATCAGTCAGAGTATTGCATGGGAATTGGCACGTTATATTACAGTAATACAATATATTGGTGAGCCCACATTTGGAATGCTGTGTTCGGCTTTGGTCACCCATTGATAAGAAAGATGTTGCTAAGTTGGAAAAGGTGCAGAGAATATTTACGAGGATGTTGCCAGGATGCGAGGGCCTAGGCTATATGAGAGATTAAACAGGCTAGCGCATTATTCATTGCAGCTAGGAGGATGTGGTATGATCTCATAATGGTGAGTACGGCGATGAGGGCAATAGGTAAGGATAAATGCACAGTCGTTTGCTCAGAGTAGGGGAACCGAAGAGCACACACCCATCGTGGTCACCCCTATTTTATTACTCAACCCTATTCATAAATTTTTACCATAGGCAATGTAATCTTGGACGGCATTGGTGACACTCTCCTTAATCAGTAGAGCACCCCCCCCCCCCCCCCCCCCCCTCATTTACCCTCATTCATATATCGCCTACAGTACGCGTAGGCAAACCATTACCCTGTCAGTCCTGCCCTCTTTGCGCCAGGTCTCTGTAATGGCCTCAACGTGCCAGTCGTAAATAACTATCCACGCCCTGAGTTCCTCCACCTCACCCGTCAGGCCTCTCACATTGAAATAAACGCAATTTAATGTAAAAGTGCTTCCTTGTTCCGTGCCGAGCTCCTGCCTACGTTATCTACTGAATTTGATTACAACAACTTCTAGCGCTCAGCAGCCCCACTTCTGCATATCACATGCCAATCTGGTTTAAAATATTCCTAGTATGACTCGTAAACCTGCCAGGATGTTACTTCCTCTCCTGTTCAGATAGAAGACGTCCCCCTTGTACAATGCCTCATAAGAGATCGCAATGATTGAGAATTCAGAATACCCGCCCCCTGCACCAACCCCTTACTGGAATCGGTAGAAGGTGGAACGGACCGTCAAGGCCGTCGCGAAGCAGTAGACACCCGGCTGATGGTAGCGCCGTCCTGTTGCTTGGTGAACAACAGCTAGTCCGCTGGGTCGGCCAGTTGCAGGGGATCGGCGATGTCGCTACCGGCGAGGAGGAGGAGGATGTCGTCGGGCATCTGGTCGAGGAACTCCTGCTCGAAAAGAAGACAAGGGTGGTGACCATCCATCAATGAAAGCATTTCGCTCAACAGTACAGACGGCTTGCGGTCACCAAGGCCGTCCATGTGCAGGATCCTCTCGGCTCGATCGTGGCGGCTGAGCCCGAAAGTAGGCAGTGCTAGTGCCTTGAGGCCCTCATACTTGTTGTCGGCAGGCGGATGTCGAAGGTAAGGAAGCTATCAGGCGGCGGTTTCTTGCTTCAGCGTGCCCACCATATAGAAATATTTAGTCGAATCAGCCACAATTTGCCGAATTTGAAATTGGGCCTCAATGTGCTGGAACAACACACGAGGTGTACTGCCCAGAACACGGGCAGTTTTAGCGAAACTGCATTTTGCTGGGCCGGGTTGGTGTCGAGGTTCTCGGCGTCCATAATAACCGACCCGAAAAACTTTCGGATCGACTGGGTCACCACTGTACTGAGACCAGGCAGGTAGAGCATAATGTGCTTTATTTGCGAAACAACACTCGAACAACACGTGTACTTGGTTAGGAATAAAGGATCTAAGCTTCTGTCGTCATGAGGAGCACCAGCTACTGAACATACTTACAGTCCCGACCGAGGGTTCTGAATACACAACTTCACCACTAGGTGCCGCTAAAGGATTAACATATCATGAACTGAGCCTCTAGTATGGACTAAACAAAATCAGCTACTTCGGCCCAGGACGTCCGTGCCGACTATACATTACCCATCTCTGTTCTGCACCAAAGAGCAGCTTAGATATATCGATACATCGATACTTAGACAATAGTTGCAGGAGTAGGCCACGGGGCCCTTCGAGCCAAGACCGCCATTCAATGTGATCATGTCTGATCATCCACAATCAGTACCCCGTTCATTGTTTATAATTTTGACCATCCCTCGTCCAGTCCTGAAACAGTTAGTTTTTACAATTGTGTTGCACCATATGATTCCAAAAATACGACAAATGGAGATCAACTCGTTATGAATTGGTCTGATTTATCCATTAGCAGGAATCGCATTTCTTCAAGATGTGCGGTGTCCAGCATACTTGCAATCCACATTTTAAGCGTTGGTATTGATGTATATTTTCCAAAATGTAAGTATTATTTTTTTTGCTATTATTAAACCATAGTTGAAAAATAAATTTTGAGATGTGTTCAATTTATTCCCATCTTCCATTACTCCAAATATAATCATTTCAGTATTAGGTTCCATTCTTATCTTGAATAATTTTGTAAATATTTCCAAAATATCACTTCAAAATCTATAAAATTTTATGCATGAAACAAATGAGTGTGTTATAGTTGCGTTTTGGGATAGACATGTATCACAATTGGTGGATATATTTGGATACAATTTGTTCAATCTTGTTTTTGAATAATATAATCTATGTAAAATGTTAAATTGAATTAGATTATGTCTTACATTAATCGAACATTTGTGGATATATATCATGTACTTTTCCCATGTAACCGTCGTAATTTTTATCATTAGTTCCCGTTTCCATCCATTCTGTCGATGGTAGGTCTATATTTAGAATACTATTATATAAATATGATATTATTTGTTGTGAGTCAGCTTCAATATTCATTGTTTCTTCCAATAATTCAGTAGTTATTTTTTTGATATCCTTGTATATATTTTTTCATGAAATCGCAAAACGGAAGAAATTTAAAATATTGGTTGTTTTTCAGTTTAAATTTTAATTGTAATTGTTGGAATGATAGTAGGTTTACCATATCGTACATATCCCCGATCCTTCTAATTCCGAGACTTTCCCATTGGTTATATGTTTTATCAATAAGAGATGGTTTAAATAAAGGGTTATTCGCTATTGGCATTAACAATGATACATTTCTTAATTTAAAAGATAATTTTTTTTGTTTCCAAATTCTTATTGTACCATATATAATTGGGTTCTTCTTATATATTGTGTTATTCCGTTTTTTCTGGGAGAAGAGGTTCGTTCCTATATTACAAGGATGACAATCCTCTTTATCCATTTTTATCCATTCTGTATGTTGGGTAGAACTATCCAGCCAATAAATTATATTCTTAATATGCACTGCCCAGTAATAATACATACAATTCGGAAGTGAAAGTCCCCCGACCTCTTCTTGTTTACATACGTTTTTTTCCCACCGCCTTCTGAGGCAGAGAATTCCACAAATTCGCAACTCTCTTCACGCAGCAGAGAATATAATGAATAGGTCTGTAGCCGAGTAGGCCTGGATCATTATGTGAACCACTGATTCACCAATAAAATTTAAAAAATGATCCCATTAAGTCTAATTTTCCATTGAATTGCTGGGTAAACTCAGTGGGCGAGGCAACATCTATGGAGAGAAGGAACAGGCGAAGTTTCGTGTCGAGACTGTTCTTCAGACTAGGATATCATTTTTGGGTTAGGATATATCAAAATAGCCATGGAAAGAATAACAGAGGATGGTTTCGATCCATCGACCTCTGGGTTATGGGCCCAGCACGCTGCTTTCATGCAAATGTTTTTTTGCGTTTGTGCTCCTTTTACTGATTTTGCCGTTTTCATTTCGCACCGCTTCGTCTACTGGGGTTTGCTTTCTTTATTCATAAGGTAATGAGGTCATAAGTGATAATAGTATTGGGCCATTCGGCCCAACAAGTCTACTCTGTCATTTAATTATGGCTGAACTATGTGTAAGAAAGAACTCATCAATGTGTAAGAAAGAACTGCAGATGCTAGGAAAATCTGAAGTAGACACAAAATGCTGGAGTAACAGCGGATGAGACAGTCTGCAGAAGGGTATTGACCCTAAACCTCACCCACTCCTTTTCTCAAGAGATGCTGCCTCATCCATAGTGGTTTGTGTCTACCATGGCTGATCTATCTCTCCCTACTAACCCCATTCACCTGCCCCCCCCCCATAATCTCTGACATATAGCTATTAGCGCTAACGGAATCAAGGGACCTGGGGGGAAAGCAGGAACAGGGCATGGCTTCTGGAAGATCAGCCATAATCATATTGAATGGTGGTGCGGATCGGAAGGTCGAATACCCTACGCTTGCAACTACTTTCTATGATGCTATGCTTCATGGCACCTGGACTAATCAAAAGTCTATCTCTCGTTCATAGACATATCCACTTACGACCTCTGCAATTTCCCTTGGCAAAGAATTCCATAGATTTACCACCCTGTGATTAAAACAAAATTATCATCGCCTCCTTCCTAAAACAACGTATTTTAATTATGATGCTATAACTTCCAGGCCCAGACTCCCACACTAGTGGAAACATCCCCTCTGCATCCACTATATGCACGCCTTTCACTATTCAGTATATTACAATAAGGTCTCCCCTAATTCTTCTAAACTCCAAGTGCCGACAAATGTTCATCTTAGGTTAACCTACTCATTCCTGGGATAATTCTTGTAAACCTACTTTGGAGGCTCTCCAGTGCCAGTACATCCTTCCTCAGATATGATGCCCAAAATTGCTCACAATGTTCCAAATGCAGCCTTGCGAACGCCTTATAGAGCCTCAGCATTACCTCCATGCTTTTGTCGAAAGACCCTCATGAAATAAATTGAGTTTACTTTCTTTACGACCGATATTTCTACACTTCTCTCTTCTAATATTCTCCGTCTCTCTAACTTATTGTCTTTATTTTTCATTCTCTACCTTACTCCCTTATTAATACTTTTGAGCACTAGAATGCAAAAACAGGGCTGTAATGCTAAGGCTGTATAAATAGCTGGTCAGGACCCATTTAGAGAATGGTGAACATTTTTTTGCCTCATATCTGAAGAAAGATGCGCTGGTACCGGAGAGGGCCCAGAAGAGGTTTACGAGGACGATCACAGGAATGAGTGGGTTAACATATATTGAACTGAGCCACTACTCAGTGCAGTTGAGAAAGATGAGGGGGGACCTCATTGAAACTGACCGAGTAGTGAAAGGCCTGGATAGAGTTGATGTGGATAATATGTTTTCTACTGGTGGACGAGTCCAGGATCCATGGGCAGAGACTTAGAATTAAACAACGTTCCTTTAGGAAGATGACGAGGTGAAATCTCTTTAGTCAGAGTGTGGTGAATTTGTGGAATTCTTTGCCTCATAAGGCCGTGGCGATAGATGGATTTTTCATTAGTACATGTGTCAGTGGTTATGAGGAGAAAGCATGAGAATGGGGTTAGGATTGTGAGAGTGATCAACCCTGATTGATTTGCGGATTAGACTTGATGGGCCAAATTCTAATTCTATCCCTTATGATATTATGACCTTATTACCTTATGATATGGTAAGCCGATGGGCCTGTTGATGTACTGTACTCATTTCTGTTCATACCAAATATTCAATGAAAATATCATTCCAACCCTTTGCACAGTTTCAGATGCCTCTGGCTCGCAGCAAACTTTAGAGATAAATCCAGGATTCTCAAAGAGGTGAGCTTAATTTAGTCTTTACTTTTGATATACAACTTTCTAACGGGCCCTTCTGCCCACGGAGTCGGACCGACCAGCGATCACTCGTACCCTGCAAACTAAGGGCAATTTACAAAAGCCATTTAATTTACAAACCGGCACGTCTTTGGAATGTAGGAGGATATAGCTCTTAAAGCTATCAAGGGATATGGGGAGAAAGCAGGAACGGGGTACTCATCCTGAATGATTAGCCATGATCATATTGAATGGCAGTGATGGCTCGACGGGCCAAATGGCCTACACCTGCAGCTATTTTCTATTTTTCTATGTAACAACTAATTATTTGTTGCTGACGCCATTCCTTAACCAAAATGTTCAAAATCCGACCTGGACTTCCGGTTAGAATTAGAAAGTGATATACCGGTCATACATTGCGATATGCAGAAGCCAATTATTCTACAAACCGGCTCGTCTTTGGAACGTAGGGCGGTGTAGCTCTTAAGACTATCAATGGGAATGAGGAGAAAGCAGGAATGGAGTACTCATCCGGAATAATCAGCAATTGACCATATTGAGTGGCAGTGCTTGCTCGAAGGTCCAAATGGCCTACTTCTGGACCTACTTTCAATGTTTCTATGTAACAACTGATTTTGTTGCTGTCACCATTTCTTCATCAAAATGGTCAAAATCCGATCTGGACTTCCCGTTACATTTAGAAAGAGAAATACGGCATCCCCGTCGGGGATTTCAACCCGGATCTCCCGCTTGACAGGCGTGGATACTAACCACTATAATAACGAGGAACCATTGTGCATTCTACCCACATTTTCATAATTAAATCTTCGAGACGTTACGTTTCATTCTACCTCCGAACATTTATCTCACTGGCTGATTTGTGCGGTCTCGGTCGCTTCCGCTATCCAATCACTAATTCAAGCACAGATTCCTATTGAATTATTTCATTCGAAGCGTTTTTCCTTTTATAAACGGATATCATCGAAATTGGGAGTCATATTTTGTTTTTGCTGTCGCAAAACAGCAACTGGTCTGTGGTAGAGCCACACATTCACATTGAACTGGATACGGTTCCGCTCCCACACGCCGATGGAACCGCGTGGTCCAATGGTGAGCAAGACTGACTTCCGTCTAAAGAAGGTCCTGACGCGAAACGCCATCCATCTTATTTCTCCAGAGGTGCTGCCTAGCCCGCTGACATATTCCTGCAAGTTGTGCCTGTCTTTGGTGTAAACCAGCATCTGCACTTCTTTATTTCTACAATGCGTATGCTTGATACTGGTTCCATTACTGCCCATCGCGCTGTGCATAATTCTGATGTCGGAACGTCGAAACTTCTTGAAATGAACCCGTGAAAGAACACGAACTGTGCAAACCTCGAGGGACCGAGCGGCCTTCCCCAGCCCCCTTCATGAAAACATTCACTTCGATGATTCTCGTTGATTGTGACGAGGGATTTAATCACCATTTAATTAATTACTAGACTAAGTGCGACCCGTTGGATGGTTGCGGGAGGTGGGGGAGGGTTGTATGGGGGAGGAGGTGATGTGAGGGAGGGTGGTGGTGGTGGGGGGGGGGGGGGGGGGGGGGGGGGTGAACGTTCAAAACCTTAATAACTTCTATACTATTTCAGCGATCGGAACAAAACTTATTTGAATTTCAGCAGAGGAGAATGCTGGGTAAGGTCGTGAAAAATCGTCGCGCTATGGAGATCATTTTTGCGCAAATTTAATTACAACGCAGACAGGAAGTGCTCAAGATGAGAGTTTTAGTAATATATAGATAGATTATTCCCTGTGAGCTGGTCAGTGGATCAGGGATGTAATCCCATGCCGCGCCTTTACCCGGTTCGGTGCAGCTTCCAGCACATACCCTCGGCAAACTCAGTCACATCCCAAGATGTCCCGACGATTGGTTCACACCGAGTTCCGTCAGCTATCTATCAGTCAGAAGAAGGGTCCCGACCCGAAACGTCACCCAGTTGTTCTCTTCGAAGATGCTGCCTGTCCAGCTGAGTTACTACAGCTTTTTGTGTCTATCTTCCGCTTAAGCCAGCATCTGCTGTTCCTTTCTAAACTATTTATTCAGTGTTCCACTCTCTCGCTACTTTCCGACATGGACTTCCTTCTGTCCTATTTTATGGACTACACAGAAACAGGGACTTCAGCCAAGGACGTCCATGCCGACCATATATTACCCATCTCTGTTCTGCACAAAGAAACATCCTAGATACATAGACAATAGGTGCTAGAGTAGGCCATTCCACGAGCCAAGACCGCCATTCATTGTGATTAGGGCTGATCATCCACAATCATTAACCCGTTTCTGCCTTCTTCCCGTATCGCTTGGTTCCTCTAATCCTAAGAGTTCTATCTAACTCTCGTTTGAATGCATCCAGTGAATTGGCCTCCACTGCCTTCTGAGGCAGAGAATTCCAAAAATGCAAAACTCTCTTCATACAACAAAGAATATATTGAATAGCTCAGTAGTCGAGTACGGCCTGGATCATTATGTCAACCAATGATTGACCGATAAAATTAATTAAATGATGCAATGAAGCGAAACTTTTCAGTGAAATATGGTTCCCCCCCCCCCCCCCAAGCTAAGAGAAATTTGTAAGTAGACAAAACAGGCCGGAGAAACTAAGCGGGCGAGGGAGAATATATGTAGAGAAGTAACAGGCGATGTTTCGGGTCGAGACTGTTCTTTAGACTGGGATAGGATATTTGGGTCAGGATATTTCAAAATATCCATGGATGGAATAGCAGATAATTGTTTCGATCTTTCGACCTATGGATTGTGGGTCCAGCACGCTTCCGCTGCGCCACTCTGCTTTCATGCAAATGTTCATTGCGTTTGGGCTTCTTTTACTGATTTAGCCTTTTTCATTTCTCACCTCATATACTTTATTTTTCTAGGGTTTGCTTTCTTTCTTCATAAGGTAATACTTCATAATGATAATAATTGAATTGGGCCATTCAGCCCATCAAGTCAACTTCGCCATTCAATTATGGCTGATCTATGAATAAGAAAGAACAGCAGATGCATGTTAGATCGAAGGTAGACACAAAATGCTGGAGTAACTCAGCAGGTGTGGCAGTCTGAAGAAGGGTCTCGACCCGAAAACTCACCCATTCTTTCTCTCCAGAGCTGCTGCGTCACCCGCTGAGTTACTCCAGCATTTTGCTTCTACCATGGCAGATCTATGTCTTCCTCCTAACACCAGTCACCTCCCTTCTCCCCATAACCTCCGCCACATAGCTCTTAGCGCTAAAGGAATCAAGGGGAATGGAGGTAAAGCAAGAACAGGGTATGGATTCTGGTAGATTAGCGATGTTCATATTGAATGTCGGTGCCGGCTCGGAGGGTGGAATGGCCTACTACTGCAAATATGTTCGATGTTTCTATGCTTCAATGACGCATGGACTAATCAAACATCTATCTCTCTCTGCCTTAGAATTATCCACTGAAGGCCTCTGCAGCATTCTGTGGCAAATAATTTCATAGATTCGCCACCATCTGGCTAAAACCAAATTATCCTCATCTACTTACTAAAATAACCTCCTTTAATTCCGAGGCTATGACCTCCTGTCCCAGACTCTTCCACTTGTGGAAACATCCTCCCCATATCACCTCTATACAAGCCTTTCACTATTCTGCATGTTTCAATTATGTCTCCCCTCATTCTTCTAAACTTCATCGACGACAGGCCAAGTGCCGAAAAATGCTCATCATAAGTTAATCTGCACATTCTTGAGATCAGTCTTGTAAACCTCCTCTGGACGCTCCCCAGTGCCAACACATCCTTACTCAGATATGCTACCCAAAATGCATTACAATAGTCCAAATGCAGCCGTACGAACGCCTTATAGAGCCTCGGCATTACCTCCCTGTTTTTGTAGACATGCCTTCCTGAAATCAGTTGAGTTTACTTTCTTTTCGACCGATATTTCACCACTTCTCTCTACCAATTTTCTCCTTCTCTCTATCTCATTTTCTTGATTTCTCATTCTGAACCTTATTCCTTTATTTCTTACTTTCGAGCACTAGAATGCAAAAACAGGGCTGTAATGCTAAGGCTGTATAAAGAGCTGGTCATGCCGCATTTACAGTATTGGGAATAATGTTCTGCCCCATATCTGAAGAAAGAGAGTGACCAGAGGATGTTTACGAGAATGATCACAGGAATGAGTGGGTTATACAATAATCTGAGCCGCTGCTCACCGGAGTTTAGAGGGATGAGAGAGGACCTCATTGAAACTGATCGAGTAGTGAAAGGGCTGGATAGAGTGGATGTGGAGAGGATGTTTTCTACTATTGGGTGCGTCGACCTCGACTTCCGGTTACATTTAGAATGTGAGAAACCGCTCGTAACTTACACACTAAGGCAATCTACAGAAGCCAATGCATCTACAAACCGGCACGTCTTTGGGATGCAGGGGGTATTGCTCTTAAAGCTATCAAGGGATATTTGGCGCAAGCAGGAACGAAGTACTCATCCCGAATGATCAGCCAAAATCATATATATTGGCAGTGCTTGCTCGACGTGCCAAATGGCCTACTTCTGCACCTATTTTCAATATTTTTATGTAACATCTGATTCTTTGTTGCTGTCACAATTTCTTAATCGAAATGTCCAAAATCCGATCTGGATTTCCGGTTACATTGGAAAGAAAAATACCGTCTCCCCGTCGGGGAATTGAACCCCGGTTTCCCGCGTGACAGGCGGGGATACTAACCACAATACTAACGAGGAACCATTGTGCATTCTGCCAAGATTTGCGTAATTCAATCTTCGAGCCGTTACGTTTCCTTCTACCTTCGGACATTTATATCACTGAATGATTTCCGCTATCCAGTCACTTATTCAAGTACAGAGTCCTATTGAATTATTTCATACGAGGCGCTTTCCATTTTATAAACGCATGTCACCGAAATTGCGAGCCCTATTGTGTTTTTGCTGTCGCAAAACAGCAGCTGGACTGTGGTAGAGCCACACAGTCACACGGCACTAGAGACGGCTCCGTTCCCCACTCGCCGATGGAACCGCTTGGTCCAATGTTGAGCACGACTGTCTTCCGTCTAAAGAAAGTCCTGACCCGAGACACTTTCCATCCTATTTCTCCAGAGATGCTGCCTAACCCGCTGAACTACCCCTGCAATTTGTGCCTGTCTTTTGTGTAAACCTCCATCTGCAATTCTTTGTTTCTATATTTCGTCTGGTTGATACGGGTTCAATTTCTGCCCATCGCGCTGTGTTTAATTCTGATGTCCGGTCGTCGAAACTTCCACGTCGTCAAGTCATGTCAAGATAGTTTATTGTCATATGTCCCAGATAATACAAAGAATGTCTTGCTTGCTGCAGCACAACAGAGTATTGTAAGCTTAAATACAGAACAGTTCCATGGTCTATATAGCATAGCCCATATATATACACACACATAAATGAACAAATAAAGTGCAATCGGCTGTCATAGTTCAGAGTTTGTTTGATGGCGAGTTTAATAGCTTGAAGGTGTCGTGGTTTACAAGACTCAAAGTTAGGATAAGATGACACAGACACGGAGAATTCTTCAAGAAGATGAAAAGCCTTTAATTTGCAAAAATATGGGCCTGGAACATTCAGAAATATCACAGCTTGGCCACTCTCCAAATGTTCTCTGATCCATAATTTCAGGCAGCGTTTTATTACAGTTTCAGTTCTTATCTTTGGCTGCTTAGCATGCATGTTTTTACTAACTTTAACCTCTCACTGTCCATGCCCTTTATCTCCAATCTCTGAGCTACCATGATGTTCTAACCTAAAGCAAATAACATGTTTTTGGGCCTTGACCTCTGATCACGTAAAAATAGCTGAAATCTGCGAGCTTAAATGTTTTAAACATATTGGTAAAATTAAGAAATAACGTGCTTCTTCTCTATACATTCTATATTACTTCTATATAAATTCCTTCCCTGCGACTTTACTAAGTCTCGAAAGACAAATAAAACTACACACACATTCCCAAAGTCAAATCACTCATATAGCCCTAAAATGCAGGCTCGTTTAATTAATTTTACGTAATGCTGTGTAATGTTCTTTCTCTGGCTTCTTGAAAAAACTGGGCCAAAAACCCACCCCCATTACGTGAGGCAGGACAAAAGATCCAGCTTCCCTTACAGGCTACATTTAACATTTTCCGAACAGTTCTTCTTCATCGTAATAGTATTCTATCACCCAGGTCCACTTTCCTTTAGGGCCGGATTCGTCTGCACCCGTTATCATTGGCAGTTGTTTCACAGTATCTTTCACCAGGATCGACTAAATACAGGGGAAAACACAGCACAACATTATTGCCACTGCATGTAGTACGACCCCAATGGTCAGATCAATTTGAATCAGCCATTCTCCCCAAACCCCCCAACATCCTCTCCAGCCACCCACACAATTGATGTCTTAACTCAACGTTTCTTTTAACCTCACTCCTTAGGTTTTTAACTTATACATGGCTTTAGTGAAAGACCCCTCCGGGCTAACATTATTACGTATGAAATTGAAACATTGTTCCCCAAAGAAGACACATACACCCGTTATTCTGACCTTATTTACACCAATTTCATAGTCACTAATGTCTCCAAAAAAAAAAACCTCACATTAGCTTAACCATATAACAATGACAAAAATGAAACAGGCCACATTGGCGCATCTAGTCGTTGCCGAATACTTACTCTCACCTAGTCCCATCTACCTGCACTCAGACCATAACCCTCCATTCCTTTCCCGTCCATATACCTATCCAATTTATTTTTAAATTATAAATCGAACCTACCTCCACCACTTCCACTGGAAGCTCATTCCACACAGCTGCCACTCTCTCAGTAAATAAGTTCCCCTTCATGTTACCCCTAAACTTCTGTCCCTTAATTCTCAAATCATGTCCTCTTGTTTCAAACTTCCCTACTCTCAACGGAAAAACCTTATCTACGTCAACTCTGTCTATCCCTCTCATCATTTAAAATACATCTATCAATCCCCCCTTAACCTTCTTCCTCTCCAAAGAATAAAGACATAACTTGTTCAACCTTGCTCTGTATCTTAGTTGCTGAAACCCAGGCAGCATTCTAGTTAATCTCCTCTGTACTCTCTCTATTTTGTTGACATCTTTCCAATCATTTGCCTATCAAAATTGTACACCATACTCCACAATTGGCCTCACCAATTACTTGTACAATTTTAACATTACAACCCAACATCTGTCATCTTTGAGCCCTCTCTTCCAAATGACCAACATCTCTCTGTAGACTTTTAAAATCTACTTCATTATTCACAACACCACCTATTTTAGTATCATCTGCATACTTATTAATCCGATTTACCACACCAGCATCCAGATTATTGATGTACATGACAAACAACAGTGGACCCAACACAGATCCCTGAGGTACCCCTCTAGTCACTGACCTCCAACCTGACAAACAGCCATCCATCATTACTCTCCGACATCTCCCATACAGCCACTTTTTAATCCATCTTGCTACTCCTTACTAAATCTTCTTAGCCAACCTTACTTCCTTATTGAACCTCGTCAAAGGCCTTCCTGAAGTTCATCTAGACAACATCCACCACTTTACCCTCATCAATTTCCTTAATAACCTTTTCTAAAAATTCAAGACTAGTCAAACATGACCTTCTAATCACAAATGCATGCTAATTCTTCCTAATCCTACCCAATTTATCCAAATTCTATTCAAACTTACCATAGACGTAACAACAGCTTATCATCCTCCAGATGCTGTTCTGGCTGCTTCTTCTACACTTTAATTTCCTTTCTTTTGTGCTTGGCATTTAATGACAGCGAGTGCCCCTGACTTCAATATTGCTCTTATCAGGTCTAACTTTACTGCTAACTTTTGGTTTCCGTTGCTTTTCTCAAAGCCTTTATAATTCCCTACTGCTCTAAACATATGACAAACTTCATAATCATATGCTTAGCCGGTATACACTTCATCTTTCTCACTTTCCCTCACATCACATGCTGCTATTAAAGCCTTTAATTTCTGCCAACTGAGCTGAGCAAGGTTACAGGCTTCTAATTTAATTACCTTAAAGTCTAATTCATCCTTATACACCATTTCAAACCCTACATACTTGCTATTATGATCGCTTTAACAATAAACATTAACAAACACAACCGTTTTGTCTCCATCATTCAAAAGCTCTAACTGTAAAACAGTCTTTAGGCTTGTTTGTCCTTCTTCCTTCGTTATCTTTCTTAATGACGTCACAATTTCAACATCTTTTCCATTCTAGTCTGAATTATATCCTGCCTTTCCCAAGGTCATCATCCTCTGTCCTACATTCTGCAAATTTTAGACTTACAATGTCTCTCTCTCGTACATTGCTTCTCACTTGTGGAACAAACCAACACATCATCCACATTCACGTCATCAAATACTTTCTAAGGGTACACCTTCCAACTCTGCCTTTATCATCTGATTAAACATGGGGCTAGTATTCAAAACCCTACCTCATCCTAGCCATCCTTGACATCTTCCTTTCAATCCCTCCCTCCCTTGGGGACCCCAGTCCTGTTAGGGCTTATATCCACATTAATTTCACTCCTGATAGGACATTTTCAGGAAACGCTCCCCCAATACATTTATTATTGGCATGTAATTCTCTGGCCCTGCTTGGTTTTGTCATATGACTCACTTTGTGTCAGTTCATCACTTATTTCAGTCTTTTCAACTAGGTCCGTTATTATTGACAGCATTGTCTTTCTTTTTTCACGCTCTTTCTTTTTAAGCTCTTCCTGCTGGTTTGCAAGTCTTTTTCCAATCTTTGCAATATTTCTCGACCGCAGAGACCAACTGATCGCTGAATCGGGGGTGGGAAATAAATGACAATCCCACCACCTGCTCCAAACTAGGCTTGACTTTAAGAGGAATGACACCCACCACAGTAGTTCATAATATAATGTTCATTAACTGGTTGCCTTCTATGTCTTGTTCATTTTCAACTCTCCACCTTTTCAACTGGTTTTCCAGATAGGCTGCTGGATTTTCTGCCTCTCCCAGTGTATCTCCACTTTATTCCTTGGGGTTCACCCTATGCGGGTAACATTGTCTCAGGGCCTGCCATACCCTCTGCCTGACTGTGTCAAACAGCATGCCATTGCTTATTACATTGTTCACACATTTTTATACCAGCCATCTTCAGTAGTTCTGTCAGTTTAGTGGTTCCCATCACTTTCACCAACAGTGCCTTCAAAGCCAATAATCGTCCCACGTTCTCCTCCTCCAAAGCCCTAATCCATTTCCTCTCCCATCAGGGATATAGGGTGAGGTATGTTTTAGTCCTTTCAGTTTATGGGTGCCCCAAGGGAAATCTGTGTCTCTCCTGCTATTTTCTTTTTAAAGCAGTCTCATCAATTTATCCTTATGCTTCCCCCTTTTCCAAAATATCTGTGGCCATATAATTCATAATGAACACTTTCATCATGTCACACATTTACCTTAAAAGTGCCTTCCTTAGGTCACTTCCTCAAATCTCAGCAAATTCTTAAAATCACAGCAAACAATCATTACCCTTCTCCAACCAGAATGTTTACCATAAAACAACAAACCATAAAAGCTGGTCTTGTTTCATCAATTAACTTATTTCCAATTATTTCAATCTATTCTCACCACTATTTTAAATGTCCAATTCGTAGCACTATTTTCCAAATTAACTTTACTGAAAAGAAATCTAAAAGAAACATCAGAAAAAACCAAGCAACCTACATTTTCCAACTTCCCCTTTTAGGTTACGAGGATACAAACAATTAATCGTTATCTTACAGCTGTTCGTAACCTTCCCCCATAGCTTCCAATTTATTTAAAGGAACATACACTTACCCACAGTGGACATTTTTGATTCTGCTGTGAGGGGACGTTTGTGTTCAACTCTATAATTTGTTGTGTTCCATTTTCTTTGATTTATTTATTTTTAACCTTTTTCTCTGGTTGTTATGGAAACGTATTATCTATTTTATGTAAAACACTTTGGTGTCAATACGAGTTGACTTAAACCGTGCTATATAAGTAAAACTTACTTACTTACTTACCCTTACAATGTGGTCTACAAATACAATAAACAAAATAATTATCACATATATAAACTTCCTCATTGATTCAAAATTGTTTTTTACACACAAATCACATTTGTTCCAATCTTACTTCAAAGAAATTATTCAATTTTCTACACGTATTAAAATTTCAAAATTAACATTTATATAATTCTTATCTCCCTCTCAAGCCAAAGTAGGATGATCCAACCCTCCATCAGTCAGGTTCCCAAACGCTGTGATTGGACATTGATTCAGATCGTGACCAGTCAGACTCACCGTCACTCAAATTCTAATCACACACCACTAAATCACAACTAATCAAAATCCTAGTCAGTCAACATCTGACCACACACCACTCCCATTCATTTCCAGACAAAGGAAACACATTTATTTTCTGACTCTCACCTTAAAGAATGCTAAAAGCTTATCTCCACAAATAGTTAAGACACTCAGTCCTTAAACCGTACACTATTATTATCGCTATGCTACTTTCAGCTATTCTACAATATTCTATCACTGTGTACACTTTCTGCCACGCACCTACCCCAAATCTGTTTTTTGCCCGTATGACCCCTGGTTACCCAAGGCGTCGTCCACACAATACCAGCCTCGCCCGTGCAAACCCCTGAAGTCTCAGGTTGGTAACCACGAGGTCTTAATACCAGCCTCGCCCGTGCAAACCCCTGACTTCTCAGGGTGGTAACCACGAGGTCTTAATACCTGCCTCGCCCGTTCAAACCCCTGACTTCTCAGGGTGGTGACCACGAGGTCTTAATAAACTCTTAATACTATCACATTACTTTCTTATCACAACTATTATTACTCACCACACACAGCGCGGCCTTCTTGGACAATCCACCCGGTCTTCCTTTTTAGAACAATTTAGTGCCAGATTCTTCGTTCGGATAGACCTTCTAACTACATAGGCACTTCTGTGCCCCCAATGGCTTATAAAGAACAACAGGTTATTAGTCCAAATGAAGCGGGAAACCGCATAGTTTTTAGGTGGCCACCTTTGTCCTGTTGTCCTTAATAGCCACATTAGGGGCTGGGAAGGTCCTGGGCTACTTCTTTTTTAATTAATGGTCTCTTACCGACCCTGCTCGCAGCGCAAATTTGTCGTGGTTTACAAGACTCAAAGTTAGGATAAGATGACACAGGCACGGATAATTCTTCAAGAAGAAGAAAAGCCTTTAGTTTGCACAAACCTGGGCCTGGAACATTCAGAGATATCACACCTTGGCCACTCTCCAAATGTTCTCTGATCCATAATTTCAGGCAGCGTTTTATTACAGTTTCAGTTATCATCTTTGGCTGCTTAGCATGCATGTTTTCACTAACTATAACCTCTCACTGTCCTTGCCCTTTATCTCCAATCTCTGAGTTACCATGATGTTCTAAGCTAAAGCAAAATAAACTAAGCAATAACATGTTTTTGGGCCTTGACCTCTGATCATATAAAAATAGCTGACATCTGCGAGCTTAAATGTTTAAAAAATATTGGTAAAATTAAGAAGTAACGTGTTTCTTCTATATACATTATATATTACTTCTATAAAGGCTACTTCTACAAGTGGCGGCGCGGCTCTGGCTGCAGCGGCTCTCCGGCAGTCATGTTTGTTTTGTGTTTTTTGGGTTGTTTATTTTCGTTTTGGTTAGTCTAGTTTTGGTTTTTAGTTTCTATTTGGGGGGGGGGGTTGAAACGGGGCTTGCTGTCTCTCCCTGCGGGGGAATGCGACTTTTATGTCGTATTCCCCTTCTCTGCCTCCGTCTGCGCTGAGGCCTAATGGCGGAGCTGGCGACCTCGAGGCTCAGGAGGCAGAGCCCGCCGGGACTCGCACTGAGCTCGCTCCCGTGAGGACGGCCCGGCTCGGGGCTGGAACAGGGCTTCCGTGAGGGGCTGTGACGCTACCGTGAGGACGGCCGGCCCGAGGAAGGAACGGTGCTCCCGTCGGAGTGGCCGAGCTCGGGGAGGTACGGCGTTCCCAGCCCGAGGGAGGAGCGGCGCCCGGTCGGGGCGGCCCAGCCCGAGGGAGAAGCGGCGCCCGGTCGGGGCGGCCCAGCCCGAGGGAGGAGCGGTGCCCGGTCGGGGCGGCCCAGCCCGAGGGAGGAGCGGTGCCCGGTCGGGGCGGCCCAGCCCGAGGGAGAAGCGGCGCCCGGTCGGGGCGGCCCAGCCCGCGGGAGGAGCGGTGCCCGGTCGGGGCGGCCCAGCCCGAGGGAGGAGCGGAGCGGCGCCCAGTCGGGGCGGCCCAGCCCGAGGGAGGAGCGGCGCCCAGTCGGGGCGGCCCAGCCCGAGGGAGGAGCGGCGCCCAGTCGGGGCGGCCCAGCCCGAGGGAGGAGCGGCGCCCAGTCGGGGCGGCCCAGCCCGAGGGGGGAGCGACGCCCAGTCGGGGCGGCCCAGCCCGAGGGAGGAGCGGCGCCCAGTCGGGGCGGCCCAGCCCGAGGGAGGAGCGGCGCCCAGTCGGGGCGGCCCAGCCCGAGGGAGGAGCGGCGCCCAGTCGGGGCGGCCCAGCCCGAGGGAGGAGCGGTGCCCGGTCAGGGCGGCCCATCCCGAGGCTGAGACGGTAACGGCACGCACGTGAGGGCGATCCGGCTCGGGGCTGGAACTGTGCTCCGGTGGCTTGCACGGTGTTCTGGCGGCGGTGGCCTGAGTCCGGGGTTCGGCCGCGGGCCAGCGGCTGCGTCAGCAGGACTGGTGAGCGGCAGCTTCGACCACCCCGGGCCGCGGTGTTTGAGCCGCGGGACAGTTGTAACATCGCCCGGGGGGTATCGCCTCAGCGCAGAAGGAGAAGAGGAGGGAAGAGACTGGAGACCTAAGACTTTTGCCTCCATCACAGTGAGGAGATGTTGGGTGGACTCACTGTGGTGGATGTTAATATGTGTTTATTGTTGTTTTTTATTGTATTGTATTGTATGTATGACTGCTTCAATTTCGTTCAGACTTCGGTCTGAATGACAATAAAGGCTATCTAATCTAATCTAATCTAATCTAATCTGTTGGGAAAAAGCTGTTTCTGAAACTGGATGAAACCGATTTCAGGCTCCTGTACCTTCTATCTGATGGCAGCGGAGAGATGAGTGTGTGGCCAGGATTGTGTGGGTCCTTGATGATTTTGGCAACCTTTTTGATGCAGCGACTGCGATAGATCCCTTTGATGGTAGGGAGGTCAGAGCCGATGATGGACTGGGCAGTCGTCACAACTGTCTGCATTATTTTCCGATCCTGGACGCTCAAATTGCCGAACCAAGCCACGATGCAACCAGTCAGCATTCTCTCACCTGTGCACCTGTAGAAGTTCGAGAGAGTCCTCTTTGACATACCTACTCTACCTAATCTTTTCAGTAAGTAGAGGCGCTGATGTGCTTTCTTTATAATTGCATCTTTTATTTCTTACTTTCAAGCACTAGAAAGCAAAAACAGTTCTGTAATGCTAAAGCTGTATAAAGAGCTGGTCAGGCCGCATTTAGAGTATTGTGAACAATTTTCTTCCCATATCTGAAGAAAGATACGCTGACACCGGAGAGGGTCCAGAGGAGGTTTACGATAACGATCACAGGAATGAGTGGGTTAACATACAATGAACTGAACCACTACTCACATGAGTTTAGAAGGACGAGGGAGGACCTTATTGAAATTGCCCGAATAATGAGAGGCCTGAATAGAGTGGATGTGGAGAGGAAGTTTTCCACTAGTGCGTGAGTCAAAGACCCATGGTTAGAGCCTGAGAATTAAAGAACGTTCCTGTAGGAAGGTGATGAGGAGGAATCTCCTTCGTCAGAGAGTGGCCAATCTGTGGAATTATTTGCCTCATAAGGCCGTGGAGGGTAAGTCAGTGAATATATGTAATGAAGAAATAGTACAGAGTGTCAGAGGTTACGGGGAGAAAGCGTGAGAATGGGGTTTGGGAACAATAATTTCGTTGGTTCTTGATTGAAGGCAACGACAATAAAAAGGAGAAAGCAGGAACGGGCTACACATCCCGAATGATCAGCCATGATCATATTAAATGACAGTGCGGCTCGACGGGACAAATGGCCCATGTCTGCGCCTATTTTCAATTTTTCTATGTAACAACTGATTATTTGTTGGTGTCACCATTTCTTAAACAAATGTTCGAAATCCGATCTGAAATTCCGGTTACATTTAGAAAGAGGAATACCGTCTCTCCGTCGGGAATTGAAGCCCGGTCATCCGCGTGACAAGCGGGGATACCAACCATTAAACTAACGAGAAAACATTGTGCATTCTACCTAGATTTGCATCATTCAATGTTCGAGCCGTCACGTTTGCTTCTACCTTCGGGCATTTATCTCACTGGCTGATTTGTGCGGTCTCGGTCCCTTCCGCTATCCAGTCACGTATTCATGCACAGTGGCCTATTGAGTTAATTCATATGAGGCGATTTTCCTTTTATAAACGCGTCACCGAAACTGCGTGTCCTATTTTTTTTAAATCAAAACATTTATTCAATTATTAAAAAATAATATTTACACGACAATAAAACAAGCCAGAACCCACCAGCATAATACAATACAAACATATATCCATAATCAACTACTATACAACTGTTACAATCCTTATTCGGGAATAATAATAATAATAATAATAATAATAATAATAATAATAATAATAATAATAATAATAATAATAATAATAATAATAATAATAATAATAATAATAATAATAATAATAATAATAATAATAATAATAATAATAATAATAATAATAATAATATGTCATTGCACATAAGCGCAACGAGATTTGGTATGCAACTTCCAACCGATGTCATAACATAAATAACTAATAACTTTTGGATTTAGATATCCCGAGAACGTCGATTGTAAAAAGAACAGTAAAACAGTCAAAACAGTTCAACACACCAAAGTGCAGATGTGTCTGTGCGACGTGACCATCCGAGGGAGACAGTCCAGGGGTGATGGGGAGCACTCACCAGGGCCGGTTCAGAGCCGCTAGAGCTCTGGGAATTAAGCTGTTCCTGAGTCTGGAGGTTCGGGCGTAGAAGGCCTTGTAACGTCTGCCGGAGGGAAGTAGTTCGAACAGTCCATTACAAGGGTGCGAGGAGTCCTTATGGATGCTGACGGCCTTCCTGCGGCACCGTGTGTGCTAGATGCCCTCCAAGGCTGGTAGCTGTGTCCCAATAATCCTCTGCGCACTGTGGACGACGCGCTGAAGAGCTCTCCTCTCCGCCTCCGTGCAGCTGAGATACCACACATAGATGCCATACGTTAATATGCTCTCTGTGGTGCAGCGGTAGAAGGTTGTCAGCAGCTGTTGGGGCAGACCAGTCTTTTTTTAATGTCCTCAGGAAGAACAGTCGTTGTTGTGTCTTCTTGACCAGCGCAGCGGTGTTGGTGGACCATGTGGGGTCCTCAGAAATGTGAGTGCCCAGAAAATTAAAGCTGGACACTCTCGCCACACTATCCCCATAGATGGAGATTGGGGCGTATTCTCCATTATGGGACCTCCTGAAGTCAATAATCAGCTCCTTGGTCTTGGAGGTGTTTAGTGACAAGTTGTTACGTGCGCACTAGTCCGCCAGGTTCTGCACCTCCGCTCTGTATTTTGTTTCATCACCGTTGGTGATCAGCCCAATCACTGTTGTGTCGTCTGCAAACTTCACGGTTGTGTTGGTGTCGAATGCAGGAGGGAAGAGGGAGTAGAGCATGGGGCTTAGTACACAGCACTGTGGTGTGCCGGTGCTCAGGGTGATAGTGGAGGACAGGTGCGGGCCCAGTCGCTCTGCCTGCGGTCGCTCCGTCAGGAAGTTCAGGGTCCAATCGCATATAGGCGATCTGAGGCCTAGCTGGTGGAGTTTGGTGGTGAGCTTGGTGGGGATGGCCGTATTGAATGCATAGCTATAGCCAATGAAAAGCATCCTCACGTACGTACCCTGTCTCCATTCAACACCCTGCGGACTAGAGGTGGGGGTCTGTGCATTTATATAAATAAAGCATGGTGCACGGACACCCACCATCATTGAGAGTCACTGCTCAGCTAAACTAGTGTTCTTCTTGGTTAGATGCAGACCGTTATATCTGCCCAGAGAGTTTACCTCCACTGTTGTGACTGCAGCCTATATTCCTCCTGATGCTAATGCTAAGCTTGCAATGAAAGAACTGCCTACTGCTATTAGAAAACAAGAGACTCACACCCCCGAGGCAGCCTTCATTGTTGTGGGTGACTTCAATCACTCCAACCTGAAGACTGTACTCCTCAAATTCCACCAACATGTTTCCTTCGCCACTAGAGAAGATAAGATACTTCTTTTTTTTTTTACGGACATTTTCAATCTCTCACTTCTGAGGTCTGAGGTCCCCACCTGCTTTAAAAGGGCATCAATTATACCGGTGCCCAAGAAGAGTAAGGTGACATGCCTCAATGACTATCGACCAGTGGCACTAACGCCGGTGGTGATGAAGTGCTTTGAGAGGATGATCATGGAGCAAATCAACTCCTACATCGACAAAAACCTGGACCCACTGCAGTTCGCGTACCGCCACAACAGATCAACGGTGGATGCGATCTCGCTGGCCCTCCACTCCGCACTGGACCACTTGGACAACAAAAACTCATATGTCAGGCTGTTATTCATTGATTACAGCTCGGCATTTAACACAATCATCCCCTCCAAACTGGTTACCAAACTCGCAGAACTGGGTCTCTGCGCATCCCTCTGCAACTGGATCCTCGACTTCCTCGTCCACAGACCACAGTCTGTTCGTATTGGTGGAAATGTGTCAGCCTCAATAACAATCAGCACGGGAGCACCTCAAGGCTGCGTGCTCAGCCCCCTGCTGTACTCACTCTATACCCATGACTGCGTAGCGAACCACAGTGCGAACTCCATCATCAAGTTCGCTGACGACACCACTATTGTGGGGCGTATCACTGATGGGGATGAGTCAGAGTACAGAAGAGAGATCGAGCAACTGTCCATATGGTGCCAGCGCAATAACCTGGCCCTCAACACCAGCAAAACCAAGGAACTGATTGTGGACTTTGGAAGGAGTAGGAGGGGGACCCACAGCCCCATTTATATCAACGGGTCGATGGTTGAAAGGGTCAAGAGCTTCAAATTCCTGGGCGTGCACATCTCTGAAGATCTTTCCTGGTCCGAGAACACTAATGCAATCATCAAAAAAGCACATCAGCGCCTCTACTTCCTGAGAAGATTACGGAGAGTCGGATTGTCAAGGAAGACTCTCTCTAACTTCTACAGGTGCACAGTCGAGAGCATGCTGACCGGTTGCATCGTGGCTTGGTTCGGCAATTTGAGCGCCCTGGAAAGGAAAAGACTACAAAAAGTAGTAAACACTGCCCAGTCCATCATCGGCTCTGACCTTCCTTCCATCGAGGGGATCTATCGCAGTCGCTGCCTCAAAAAGGCTGGCAGTATCATGAAAGACCCACACCATCCTGGCCACACACTCATCTCCCTGCTACCTTCAGGTAGAAGGTACAGGAGCCTGAAGACTGCAACAACCAGGTTCAGGAATAGTTACTTCCCCTCAGCCATCAGGCTATTAAACCTGGCTCGGACAAAACTCTGATTATTACCAACCACTTTCTGTTATTTGCACTATCAGTTTATTTATTCATGTGTGTATATATTTATATCATGGTATATGGACACATTTATCTGTTTTGTAGTAAATGCCTACTATTTTCTGTGTGCTTAAGCAAAGCAAGAATTTCATTGTCCTATACAGGGACACATGACAATAAACTAACTTGAACTTGAACTTGAAAGTCTACACAAACATGGCTGAAGCTTACAAATTCGTCCCCAACCCTCACCTTGGTCAGGCTGATCACCTCTCTTTGTTCCTGCTCCTTAAGTACTCCCCACTCATCACACGTGTTAAACCCACAGTGACGACGGTTAAAATCTGGTCAGAGGTGGCGGACTCCACACTTCAGCAGTGTTTTGGTAACACTGACTGGAAGGCTTTTGCAGCCCAGTCCACCCTTGACTCCCACACGGACATTGACTCCTATACATCCTCTGTTCTGGACTTTATGAACTCCACCATCAACAGTGTCACCTCCCTCAAACGGATTACCATATTCCCGAATCAGAAGCCATGGATGAACAGCGAGGCCAGGCTACCGGTGAAAGCACGGGGCACCGCTTTCAAGTCAGGCGATGCCCGAGCCTACAGTTCATCCAGGGCTAACCTGAAAAGGGGCATCAAGAAGGCCAAGCACTGCTACAAGCTCAGGATTGAGGAGCACTTCAATAACAACTCTGACCCCCGACGCATGTGGCAAGGCATCCAGGCCATAATGGACTATAGACGCACCAACACCACCCCCACATCCAGCGACGCCTCCTTCCTTGAGGAGCTTAACCACTTTTATGGCCGCTTTGACAGGGACAATCTAGAGATGGCCATCAAGGCTGTGCTCCATATAACCATATAACAATTACAGCACGGAAACAGGCCATCTCGGCCCTACAAGTCCGTGCCCAACAACTTTTTTTCCCTTAGTCCCACCTGCCTGCACTCATACCATAACCCTCCATTCCCTTCTCATCCATATGCCTATCCATTTTATTTTTAAATGATACCAACGAACCTGCCGCCACCACTTCCACTGGAAGCTCATTCCACACCGCTACCTCTCTCTGAGTGAAGAAGTTCCCCCTCATGTTACCCCTAAACTTCTGTCCCTTAATTCTGAAGTCATGTCCTCTTGTTTGAATCTTCCCTATTCTCAAAGGGAAAAGCTTGATCACATCAACTCTGTCTATCCCTCTCATCATTTTAAAGACCTCTATCAAGTCCCCCCTTAACCTTCTGCGCTCCAGAGAATAAAGACCTAACTTATTCAACCTATCTCTGTAACTTAGTTGTTGAAATCCAGGCAACATTCTTGTACATCTCCTCTGTACTCTCTCTATTTTGTTGACATCCTTCCTATAATTGGGCGACCAAAATTGTACACCATACTCCAGATTTGGTCTCACCAATGCCTTGTACAATTTTAACATTGCATCCCAGCTTCTATACTCAATGCTCTGATTTATAAAGGCTAGCATACCAAAAGCTTTCTTTACCACCCTATCTATATGAGATTCCACCTTCAAGGAACTATGCACGGTTATTCCCAGATCCCTCTGTTCAACTGTATTCTTCAATTCCCTACCATTTATCATGTACGTCCTATTTTGATTTGTCCTGCCAAGGTGTAACACTTCACATTTATCAGCATTAAACTCCATCTGCCATCTTTCAGCCCATTTTTCCAAATGGCCTAAATCACTCTGTAGACTGGAAATCCTCTTCATTATCCACAACACCCCCTATCTTGGTATCATCTGCATACTTACTAATCCAATTTACCACCCCTTCATCCAGATTATTGATGTACATGACAAGCAACAAAGGACCCAACACAGATCCCTGAGGCATCCCACTAGTCACCTGCCTCCAACCCGACAAACAGCCATCCACCATTACCCTCTGGCTTCTCCCATTCAGCCACTGCTGAATCCATCTTGCTATTCTTGCATTTATACCCAACAGTTTAACCTTCTTAACCAACCTTCCATGAGGAACCTTGTCAAAGGCCTTACTAAAGTCCATATAGACAACATCCACTGCTTTACCCTCGTCAATTTCCCTAGTAACCTCTTCAAAAAATTCAAGAAGATTAGTCAAACATGACCTTCCAGGCACAAATCCATGTTGACTGTTCCTAATCAGACCCTGTTTATCCAGATGCTTATATATATTATCTCTAAGTATCTTTTCCATTAATTTGCCCACCACTGAAGTCAAACTAACAGGTCTACTCTTTTACTCTTTTACTGCTAGGTTTACTCTTAGAACCCTTTTTAAACAATGGACCAACATGCGCAGTACGCCAATCCTCGGGGACTGCTGATCACCTGCTGATCACCAGCCACTCACACTCACCCCCTACGACGTGCACGTCGCACTGAGCAGAATTAATGCACGTAGGCGGTAGGCGGCGCGACTCTCGTCTGCAGCGGCCTCTGCAGTCCGTCTGGGTTTTTATTATTTTATGTCTATGTTTTAATGTAGTTTTTGTTATTTTTGTTGGGGTATGTGTGTGGGGGGGTGGGGGTGGTGTGGGGGGGAGGGGGTAACTTTTAAATCTCTCCCTGCACGGGAGACCCGACCTTTTCTTTGTCGGGTCTCCGTTGTCGTTGGGGCTGCAACGAGGAGCGGCCTCCAACGGGAAGACCGGGGACTCCAGTGCCGATTACACACCTCACCGTCGCGGAGCTGGCCGAGTCCAGAGCGGGTGGAGCTGTGGTGGACGCTGCTGCGACCCGACCCCCGGAGATTCGGTGGCTGCAACTGCGGGTTTGGCGGACGGCACCGGGAGCCCGCGGGTACCTGGAGGGAGACGGCTTTTCAGGGCTCCCGCAACGGCGACTTCTCCCGCCCGATTTGCGGGGTTGAAGAGCTCCTGGAGCGGGGCCTTACAGCATCGCCCCGCGCGGCTTGGAATGGCCGCGGGAGTTTGCGAGCGCCCGCCGGGGGCCCTAACACCAAAAACCCGGTGTGCGACCTTGTATCACCCGGCGTGGTTTAATGGCCACGGGACAATTCGCCATCGCCCGCCGGGGGCTTTGACTTTTACTCTGACATCGGGGGGGGGGGGGGGGGGGGGGGGGGGGGGGGGGAGTGCAGTGGAGAGAGAAGTTTTTTTGGCCTTCCATCACAGCAATGTAATGGATGTTTATGTAAAATATGTTGTGTCTTGGGTCTATTTGTTTGTAATGTATGGCTGCAGAAACGGCATTTCGTTTGGACCTCAAGGGGTCCAAATGACAATAAATTGAATTGAATTGAATTGAATTGTATGGCTGCTGGCCCTGACGGCATCCCCGGGCGCGTCCTCGGGGCCTGTGCTGCACAGCTGACAGACGTCTGCACTGACATCTTCACTGTCACTTGCCCAAGCAGTGGTCCCCACGTACCTTAAAACCACCTCCATCGTGCCGGTGCCAAAACACTCCACTGCGGCGAGACTCAACGACTTCCGCCCAGTTGCACATACTCCAATCATCACCAAGTGCTTCGAGAGGCTGGTCTTGGCACACCTCACAGGCTGCCTACCTCCCACACTGGATCCCTATCAGTTCGCATACCGCAAGAACTGGAGTTCGGAGGATGCCATCTCAACGGCACTTCACTCCGTCCTCTCCCACCTCGACAACAGAGACACCCACGTAAAAATGCTGTTCATCGATTATAGCTCAGCATTCAACACCATTATACCCTGTAAACTGATCACCAGACCTGGGAATCGACCCCTCCTTCTGCAACTGGATATTGAACTTTGTAACCAACAGACCCCAGTCTGTTAGGTTAGAAAAGCTCACCTCTTCAACTCTCACCCAGAACACCGGCGTTCCACAGGGCTATGTGCTGAGCCCCCTCCTCTACTCCCTCTTCATCTACGACCGCAGACATGTACATGGTACTAACACCATCATCAAGTATGCAGATTATACAACGGTGATTGGCCTCATCAGCAACAACGATGAGTCGGCCAATAGGGAGGAGGTACAGCTCCTAGCAGCATCGTGCGCCGACAACAACCTGGCCCTCAACTCTAAGAAGAGCAAGGATCTCATTGTAGACTTCAGAACGTCTAGGGGTGGCACGCACACCCCCATCCATATTAACGGGACGGGGATGGAACGTGTTTCCAGCTTCAGGTTTCTGGGGGACAACATCTCCGATGACATCTCTTGGACCCACAATACCTCAACACTGGGCAAGAAGGCTCACCAGAGTCTCTTCCGCCTGAAGAGACTAAAGAAGGTCCAACTGTCTCCTCAGATTCTGGTGAACCTCTACCGCTGCACCATCAAGAGCATCCTTAACAACTGTATCACAGTATGGGATGGCAACTGCTCTGTCTCTGACCGGAAAGCACTGCAGAGGGGGGTGAAAATTGCCCAACGCATCGCCGGTTCCTCACTCCCCTCCATTGAGCCTGTCCAAAGCAAGCGATGTCTGTGAAGGGCGCGCAGCATCGTCAAGGACTGCTCTCACCCCAGTCACAGTCTGTTTACCCTCATACCATCCGGGAGCCGCTACAGGTCTCTCCGTTGCCGGACCAGCAGGTCCAGGAACAGCTTCTTCCCTGCGGCTGTTACATTCCTTGACTCTGTACCACGGTGATTGCCAGTAACCCCCCCACCGGACACTCCTTCCACCAAGAACAAACATAATTGCACTACTACGACTGTATGTACATATATATTTATTGCTCATATTCTATTTCGCTCTTCTGGGGAGATGCTAACTGCATGTGGTTGTCTCTGTACTGTACACTGCTCAATAACAATAACGTTTAAATCTGAATCTGATTCTGAATCTAAATCTGAATCTGATTTTGAATATTACGAAACATTTTCTGCCACATATCTGAAGAAAGGTGCGGTGGCACCAGAGAGGGTCCAGTGAGGTTTACGAAAAAGATCCCAGGAATTGAGTGGGGTAACATACAATGAACTGAGCCACTAATCACAGGAGTTTTGAAGGATGAGGGGTGATCTCAGTGAAACGCATGTCACCGAAACTGCGTGTCCTATTTTTTTTAATTAAAAAATTATTCTATTATTAAAAAATAATGTTTACACTACAATAAAACAAGCCAGACCCCACCACCATAATACAATACAAACATATATCCATAAGCAACGACTATACAACTATGTTCCAATCCTTATTCAGGATACATTCAACACCCTGCGGAGCACAACGGTCCCGGAACTCTGTGTGTGCTATTGTGCTTTTTCTGTCGCAAAACAGCAGCTGGACTGTGGTTGAGCCACTCAGTCACACTGCACTGGAGACGGTTCCATAACCCACTCGCCGATGGAACCGCGTGGTCCAATAGTCAGCACGACTGTCTTCCGTCTAAAGAAAGTTCTGACCCGAAACGTCATCCATCCTATTTCTCCAGAGACGCCCACAAACCTGCTGCGTAAATAAGCATCTGCACGTCTTTGTTTCTACAATTCATCTGGTTGACCCATTTCTGCCCATTGTGCGTAATTCTGATGTCCGGACTTCGAAACTTCCTGAAATGACCCCGTGAATGAAGACGATCTGTGCAGATCTCGGAGGACCGAGCGACCTGCCCCAGCCGCCTTCATGAAATCATTCACTGCGCTGATTCTCGTTGAGAATGAAGAGGGAAGTAATCACCATTTCATTCATTATTATTCCCTGTCAGCTGGTCAGTGGGTCGGAGATGGAATCACATCCCGCGCCTTTACCCGGTTCGCTGCAGCTTCCTGCTCATTCCCCCGGCACAATCAGTCATATCCCAACATATCCCGACGATTGGTTCACACCGAGTTCCGTAAGCTAACTCTCAGTCTAAAGAAGAGCCTCCACCCGAAACGTCACCCATTCCTTCTCTACAGAAATGTTACCTGTCCCGCTGAGTTGCTCCAGCTTTTTGTGTCTATCTTCCGTTTAAACCAGCATCTGCTCTTCCTTCCTACACTATACACTCCGTGGACTCTCCTTCCGCATTCTCGCTGCATGCCGACATGGACTTCATCCTGTCCTCTTATATAACCATATAACCATATAACAATTACAGCACGGAAACAGGCCATCTCGGCCCTACAAGTCCGTGCCGAACAACATTTTCCCTTAGTCCCACCTGCCTGCACTCATACCATAACCCTCCATTCCCTTCTCATCCATATGCCTATCCAATTTATTTTTAAATGATACCAACGAACCTGCCGCCACCACTTCCACTGGAAGCTCATTCCACACCGCTACCACTCTTTGAGTAAAGAAGTTCCCCCTCATGTTACCCCTAAACCTCTGTCCCTTAATTCTGAAGTCATGTCCTCTTGTTTGAATCTTCCCTATTCTCAAAGGGAAAAGCTTGATCACGTCAACCCTGTCTATCCCTCTCATCATTTTAAAGACCTCTATCAAGTCCCCCCTTAACCTTCTGCGCTCCAGAGAATAAAGACCTAACTTATTCAACCTATCTCTGTAATTTAGTTGTTGAAACCCAGGCAACATTCTAGTAAATCTCCTCTGTACTCTCTCTATTTTGTTGACATCCTTCCTATAACTGGGCGACCAAAATTGTACACAATACTCCAGATTTGGTCTCACCAATGCAAAGACTCTTGTGAAGACTAAACAGAAACAGGGACTTTGGCCCCGGACGGTCAAACCGACCATATCTTATCCATCTCTGTTCTGCACCAAGGAGCAGCTTAGATACATAGATACATAGACACTAGGAGCAGGAGTAGGCCTTTCGGCCCGACGAGCCAAGGTCTCCATTCATTGTGATCATGGCTGATCATCCACAATCAGTAACCCGTTTCTGCCTTCTCCCCATATCACTTGGTTCCGCTAATCAGAAGAGTTCTATCCTTTCGGTCTGAACGAAATGTCGTTGCCTGCAGCCATACATGTAATAATAAACAACACACAATAAACACACTTTAACATCCACCACAGTGAGTTCACCAAGCACCTCCTCACTGTGATGGAGGCAAAAGTCTTAGGGTTATTGTCTCTTCCCTCCTCTTCTCCTCTCTGCGCTGAGGCAATACCCCACCGGGCGATGGTAAGTCAGTCCCGCGGTTCAATCTCAGCGGCCCGGGGGTGGTCGAAGCTGCCGCCCTCCAGTCCAGCGGACGCAGCTGTTGCCACGGGAGCTCCTTAAACAGGCACCAGCCTGTGGCCTGCGAGCTCCCGACGATGTCGACCACTGGGCCGCGGCTGAGCCCAGGATTCTGGTCGCCGCCGCCAGAACGCCGCCTCAGCCACCGGAGCACCGTCTCCGCCCCGCACCGGGCCGCCCACACGGGAGCGTCTCAGCCCCGCACCGGGCCGCCCACAAGGGAGCGTATCAGCCCCGCACCGGGCCGCCCACACGGGAGCGTCTCAGCCCCGCACCGGGCCGCCCACACGGGAGCGTCTCAGCCCCGCACCGGACCGCCCACACGGGAGCGCCTTCCAGCCGGGAACCGGGTCGCCCACTCGGGAGTGTCTCAGCCCCGCGCCGTCCGCCCTCACCGGAGCGCCGAGTCGTACCGCTGCCCGAACGCCGCCGCAGCTCGAAGACGGCCAGCCTCGCGTTTGTAAGTCCTGGCTGGCTCTACATCCAGAGCCTCGAGGTCGGTCGCAGGTTGGAGGCCGCCAGCTCCGCCATTAGGCCTCAGCTCAGACGGGGGAAGAGAAGGGGGATACGACATGAAAGTCGCATTCCCCCGAAGGGAGAGACAGAAAGCCCTGTTTCAGCCCCCCCCCCCCCCCCCCCCCCCCCCCCCCCAACATATAACACAACCTAATAACCAAAAGTTTAACTGAACAAGACAAAAAAAACAACACAAAAAAGTAAAAACGGACAGACTGCAGGCGAGCCGCAGCCGTTCCGCAGCGCCGCCACTTCCGGAACTCCGGAATAATGAAAGGCCTGGATAGAGTGCATGATGAGACGATGTGTTCTACTATTATGTGAGTCTAGGACCCGTGGTCAGAACCTTAGAATTAAAGGACGTTCCTGTATGAAGGTGATGAGGAAGAAACTCTTTCGTCAGAGGGTGGTCAATCTATGGACTTCCTCCTGTCCTCTTGGATGGTCTAAACTGAAACAGGGACCTCGGCCCAGGACGTCCATGCCGATCATACCTTACCCACCTACGTTCTGCACAAAAGAGCAGCTCAGATACATAGCTACATTGACAATAGGTGCATGAATAGGCTATTTGGTTCTACGAGACAAGAGCGCCAATCATTGTGATCATGGCTGATCATTAATAATCAGTAACCCGTTTCTGCCTTCTACCTGTATCCCTTGGTTCCGCTAATCCTAAGACCTCTATCTAACTTTCGTTTGAATGCATCTAGTGAATAGGCCTCCTCTGCCTTCTGAGGCAGATAATTCCACAAATTCACAAGTCTCTTCATACAGCAAAAAATATATTGAATAGCTCAGTAGCCGAGTACGGCATTGATCATTATGTCAATCAATGATTTACTAATACAATTAATTAAGTGATGCAATGAAGCGAAACTTTTCAGTGAAATGTGATTTTTTTCCCCCAAACTAATGGCAATTTGTAAGTAGACAAAAAATGCTGGAGAAACTCAGCGGGTGAGACAACCATATAACCATATAACCATATAACAGCACGGAAACAGGCCATCTCGACCCTTCTAGTCCGTGCCGAACACATAATGTCCCCTAGTCCCATATACCTGCGCTCAGACCATAACCCTCCATTCCTTTCCCATCCATATCACTATCCAATTTATTTTTAAATGATAAAAACGAACCTGCCTCCACCACCTTCACTGGAAGTTCATTCCACACAGCTACCACTCTCTGAGTAAAGAAGTTCCCCCTCATGTTACCCCTAAACTTCAGTCCCTTAATTCTCAAGTCATGTCCCCTTGTTTGAATCTTCCCTACTCTCAGTGGGAAAAGCTTTCCCACGTCAACTCTGTCTATCCCTCTCATCATTTTAAAAACCTCTATCAAGTCCCCCCTTAACCTTCTGCGCTCCAAAGAATAAAGCCCTAACGTTCAACCTTTCTCTGTAACTTAGTTGCTGAAACCCAGGCAACATTCTAGTAAATCTCCTCTGTACTCTCTCTATTTTGTTGACATCCTTCCTATAATTAGGCGACCAAAATTGTACACCATACTCCAGAATTGGCCTCACCAATGCCTTGTACAATTTTAACATTACATCCCAACTTCTATACTCAATGCTCTGATTTATAAAGCCCAGCATTTATGGAGAGAAGGAACAGACGAAGTTTCAGGTCGAGACTCTTCTTCAGACTAGGAAATTATATTTGGGTTAGGATATTTCAAAATATCCAAGGATGGAATAGCAGAGGATGGTTCCGATCCATCTGGGTTATGGGCCCAGCATGCTTCCGCTGCGCCACTCTGCTTTCATGCTAATATTCCTTGCGTTTGTGCTCCTTTTACTGATTTTGCGGCTTGCATTTCTCACCTCTTATACTTTCTTTTTCTAGGGTTTACTTTCTTTCATCATGAGTTAATAAGGTCCTAAGTGACAATAGTTTTGGGCCATTCGGCCCATCAAATCTACCCCACCATACAATTATGTCTGATCCATGTGTAAGAAATAACTGCAAATGCTGGATACATCGCAATTAGACACAACATGCTGGAGTAACTCAGCGGGTGAGTCAGTCTGAAGAAGGGTCTCGACCTGAAACGTCACGCATTCCTTCTCCGCAGAATTGCTGCCTCACGCGCTGAGTTACTTTGGCATTTTTTGTGGCTGATCAATTTATTCCTCCTAACCCCAGTCACCTGCCATCACCCCATAACCCCTGACACATAGGTCTTAGATCTTGCGGAATCTATATCTAAGACTAAATTATCCACATCTCCTTCCTGAAAGAATGTCCACTAATTCTGAGGTTATGACCTCCAGTCCCAGACTCTCTCACTATTGGAAACATCCTCTCCACATCCACTCCATGCAATCCTTTCACAATTATGTGTGCTTCAATGATGTCACACCTCAACCTTCAAAACTGCATCGAGTACAGTCCAAGTGGCGATAAATGCTCATCATAGGTTAATTTACTAATTCCTGGGATCAATCTTGTAAATCTCCTTTGGACGCTCTCCAGTGCCAGCACATCCTTACTCAGATACGGTGCCCACAATTGTTCACAATAGTCCAAATGCAGCCTTACGAACGCCTTATAGAGCCTCAGCATTATCTCCCTGTTGATATAGACCCGCCCTCATGAAACAAATTGACTTTCTTTACCACCGATATATGCCTACTTCTCTCTTCCAATGTTCTCATTCTCTCTATCTCATTTTGGTTATTTCTCATTCTCTACCTTACTCTTTTATTTCTTACTTTCGAGCACTAGAATGCAAAAACAGTTCTGTAATGCTAAGGCTGAATAAAGAGCTGCTCAGGCCGCATTTATAATATTGTGAACAATTTTTCCCCATATCTGAAGAAAGATGCGCTGGCAAAGGAGAGGGTCCAGTGAGGTTTTCGAAAATAATCACAGGAATTAGTGGGTTAACATACAATGAACTGAGCCACTAATCACAGGAGTTTTGAAGGATGAGGGGGTACCTCATTGAAACTGACCGAATATTGAAAGGCCTGAATAGAGTGGATGTGCAGAGTGTGTTTTCTACTAGTGCGTGAGCCTAGGACCCGTGGTCAGAGTCTTAGAATTAAAGGACGTGCATGCAGGAAGGTGATGAGGAGGAATCTATTTCGTCTGATGGTGGCCAATCTGTGAAATTATTTGCCTCGTCAGGCCGTGGAAGTTAATTCAATGAATATATGTAAGGAAGGAATAGATAGATTTTTTATTAGTACAGAGCGCCAGAGGGTATGGGGCGAAAGCGTGAGCATGGGGTCAGAGAAAAATAATTTCTTTGGCCCTGCATTGAAGGCAATGGCAATAAATTAAATCAAAGCAAAGCAAATCAAAGGATGGAGAGATGGATCAAACCTGATTGATTTGCGGAATAGACCTGATGGGACGAATAGCCAAATTCTACTTCTATCCCTTATGATCTGGTGACCTTATGATATGGTAGGCCGATTGGCCGATTGATGTTATGTACTGTTTGTTAATCATATCAAATGTTCAATGCAACAACCAAATGGCCTACTCCTACACAAGGTTTCGCTGTTAATGTCACCATTTCTTAAACAAATGTTCAAAATCTGATCTGGAATTCCGGTTACATTTAGAAAGAGAAATACCGTCTCACCGTCGAGAATTGAACCCCAATTACCCGCGTGACAGGCGGAGATACCAGCCACTATACGAACGGGGAACCATTGTGCATTCTACCTAGATTTGCATAATTCAATCTTCGAGCCGTAACGTTTCTTTCTACCTTCGGACATTTATCTCACTGGCTGATTTGTGCGGTTTCGGTCTCTTCCGCTATCCAGTCACGTATTCAAGTACAGTGGCACATTGAGTTAATTCATATGAGGCGTTTTTCCTTTTATAAACGGATGTCACCGCGCGTGTCCTAATTGTTTTAATCCAAAAAATTATTCGATTATTAAAAAATATTATTTCAACTGCAATAAAACAAGCCGGAACCCACCACCATAATACAATACAAACATATATCCACTACTATACAACTATATTCCAATCCTTATTCAGGATAAATTCAACACCCTGCGGTGCCCAGCGGTCCCGGAACTGCGTGTCCTACAGTATTTTTGCTGTCGTAAAACAGCAGCTGGACTGTGGTTGAGCCACACAGTCACACTGCACTGGAGACGGTTCCACTCCCCAATCGCCGAAGGAACCGCGTGATCCAATGGGGAGCAGGACTGTCTTGCGTCTAAAGAACGTTCTGACCCGAAACGCCATCGACCCTAATTCTCCAGAGACGCTGCCAAACTTGCTGCGTAAATCAGCAGCTGCACGTCTTTGTTTCTACATTTCATCTGGTTGATACTGGTTCCATTTCTGCCCATCGCGCTGTGCGTAATTCTGACATCTGGACGTCGAAACTTCCTGAAATGTACCCGTGAAAGAAGATTATCTGTGCAAATCTCGGGGGACCAAGCGACCTGCCCCAGCCGCCTTCATGAAATCATTCACTGCGCTGATTCTCGTTGAGTGTGAAAAGGGAATTAATCATCGTTTTATTCATTATTATTCCCTGTGAGCTGGTCAGTGGGTCAGGGAATGAATCCCATCCCTCGCCTTTACCCGGTTCGGTGCAGCTACCTGCTCATTCCCCCGGCAAAATCAGTCATATCCCAATATATCCCGACGATTGGTTCATACCGAGTTTCGTCAGCTATCTTTCAGTCTGAAGCCTTGATCATGATGCCAAACAATGGTTTACCAATAAAATGGATCAAATTATACAATGAAGCGAAACTTTTCAGTGAAATATGATTTTGCTCCCCCAAGCTAAGGGAAATTTGAAAGTAGACTAAAAATGATTGAGAAACTCAGCGGGTGAGACAACACGTCTACGTGAGAAGGAACAGGCGAAGTTTCGGGTCAAGACTATTCTTCAAACTGGGATAGGATATTTGGGTTATGATGTTTCAAAATATCCATGGATGGAATAGCAGAGGATGGTTTCGATCCATCGACCTCTGGGTTATGGGCCCAGCACGCTTCCGCTGCGCCACTCTGCTTTCATGCTCTTGTTCTTTGCGTTTGTACTCCTTTTACTGATTTAACAGTTTTCATTTCTCACCTCGTATACTTTTTTTTTCCAGGGTTGGTTTCCTTTCTTCATGAGATAATAAGGTCATAAGTGATAATAGTATTAGGTCATTCGGCCCATCAAGTCTACTTCGCCATTCAATTATGGCTGATCCATGTGTAAGAAAGAACTACAGATGCTGGTAAAATCAAAGGGAGACACAACATGCCGGAGTAACTCAGCGGGTGAGGCAATTTGAAGAAGGGTCTCGACCCGAAACGTCACTCATCTCCAGAAATGCTGCCTCACCCGCTGAGTTACTCCAGTATTTTGTGTCTACGATGGCTGATCTATATCTCCCTCCTAACCTCAGCCACCTGCCTTCTCCCCATAACCTCTGACATATAGATCTTAGATCTAACGGAATCAAGGTGTAAGCGGCAAAAGCTGGTACAGGGTATGGATTCCGGAAGATCAGCCATGATCATATTGAATGGCAGTGCTTGCTCACAGGGTGGAGTTGTCTACTTCTGCGACTATTTGCTATGTTTCTATGCTTCAATGACACCTGGGCTAATCAAAAAATATATCTATCTCTGCCTTAGAAATATCCAATAACGGCCTCTGCTGCTTTCTGTGCAAATAATTCAATAGATTCACCACCCTCTGACTAAATACTATTATCCTCATCTCCTTCCTAAAACAACTTCCTTTAATTCTGAGGCTATGACCTCCAGGCCCAGACTCTCCAATGAGTGGAAACATCCTCTCCACATCCACTCCATGGAAGCCTTTCTCTATTCTACTTTTCAATGAGATCTCCCCTCATTCATCTAAACTCCATCGAGTACAGGCCAAGTGCCGACAAATGCTCTTCATATGTTAACCTGCTCATTGCTGGGATCAATCTTGCAAACCTCGTGTAGACGCTCCCCAGTGCCATCACATCGTTCCTCAGATATGGTGCCCAAAATTGCTCACAATAGTCCAAATGCAGCCTTAGGAACGCCTTATCTGAAGAAAGATGCGCTGGCACCGGAGAGGATCCAGATGAGGTTTACGAGAAGGATCACATGAATGAGTGGGTTAACACAACGAACTGATCCACTACTCACAGGAGTTTAGAAGGATTAGGGGGGACCCCATTGAAACTGACCGGATACTGAAAGGCCTGGATAGAGTGCATGAGGAGAGGATGTTTTCTACTATTGGTTGAGTCTAGGACGCGTGGTCAGAGCCTTAGAATTAAAGCACGTCCCTTAAGGAAGGTGATGAGGAGGAATCTATTTCGTCAGAGGGTGGTTAATCTATGGATGTTTTTGCCTCATAAGGCCGTGGAGGCTAGTCAGTGAATATTTGTAAAGTGGAGACAGATAGCATCTTCATTAATACAGATTGTCAAAGGTTATGGGGAGAAAGCATGAGAATGGGGTTAGGATAGAGAGATAGATCAACCCTGATTGATTTGCGGAATAGTCCTAATGGGCCGAATGGTCATATTTTACTCGTATCCCTTATGATATTATGATCTTATGACCTTATGATATGGTAGGCCAATTGGACGGTTGATGTTCTCTTCTGTTTTTGTTCGTACCAAATGTTCAATGAAAATCATTTCAACCCTTTGCACAGTTGCAGATGCCTCTGGCTTTCAGCAAGAGTTAGAGATAAGTCCAAGATTTTAATAGAGGTGTGCTTAGCTTCGTCTTTACTTTAGATACACAACGTGCTCACGGGCCCTTCAGCCCACTGAGTCAACATCGAACAGCGATCACCCGTACACCAGTCGTACCCTACACACTAAGGGGAATTTTCAGAAGCCAATTAATCTACAGACCGGCACGTCTTTTGAATGTAGTGGGGGTATATCTCTTAAGGCTATCAAGCGACATGTAGAGAAAGCAGGAACGGAGTACTAAATATCCAGAATGATCTGCCATGATCATATTGAATGGCACAAGCTTGCTCGACCGAACAAATGGCCTACTTCTGCACCTATTTTCAATATTTCTAAGTAACAACTGATGATTTGTTGCTGTCACCATTTATTGATTCAAATGTTCGAAATCCGATCTGGACGTCCGGTTACATATATAAAGAGAAACACCGTCTCCCCTCCGGGGAATTGGACCCTGGTCTCTCGCGTGACGGGCGGGGATACTGACCACTATACTAACGAGCAACCATTGTGCATGTCACCGAAACTGCGAGTCCTATTATGCTTTTGCTGTCTCAAAACAGCAGCTGGCCTATGGGCGAGCCATACAGTCACACTGCACTGGAGAGGGCTCCGTTCCCCATTGGCCGATTGAACCGCGTGGTCCTATGGTGAGCACGACTGTCTTCCGTCTAAAGAACGTCCTGGCCCGAAATGCCATATAACCATATAACAATTACAGCACGGAAACAGGCCATCTCGACCCTTCTAGTCCGTGCCGAACACGTATTCTCCCCTAGTCCCATACACATGCGTTCAGACCATAACCCTCCATTCCTTTCCCGTCCATATAACTATCCAATTTATTTTTAAATGATAAAAACGAACCTGCCTCCACCACCTTCACTGGAAGCTCATTCCACACAGCCACCACTCTATGAGTAAAGACGTTGCCCCTCATGTTACCCCTAAACGTCTGCCCCTTAATTCTCAAGTCATGTCCCCTTGTTAGAAACTCTACTCTCAGTGGGAAAAGCTTATCCACGTCAACTCTGTCTATCCCTCTCATCATTTTTAAGACCTCTATCAAATCCCCCCTTAACCTTCTGCGCTCCAAAGAATAAAGCCCTAACTTGTTCAACCTTTCTCTGTAACTTAGTTGCTGAAACCCAGGCAACATTCTAGTAAATCTCCTCTGTGATCTCTCTATTTTGTTGACATCCTTCCTATAATTAGGCGACCAAAATTGTACACCATACTCCAGAATTGGCCTCAAAGGTTCAAAGGTTCAAAGGTTGATTTATTGTCACATACACCTAAATGTAGTGAAATTCCTTTTGCCAATACAGCACATAAAAAAGAATACAAACATAACAATAATAAATAGCTTTAACATAAAAACATCCCCCCACAATGGTTCCCATTATGGGGGAAGGCACAGATTCCATGCCTTGTACAATTTTAACATTACATCCCAACTTCTATACTCAATGCTCTGATTTATAAAGGCCAGCACACCAAAAGCTTTCTTTACCACCCTATCTACATGAGAGTCCACTTTCAGGGAACTGTGCACAGTTATTCCCAGATCCCTCTGTTCGCCTGCATTCTTCAATTCCCTACCATTTACCATGTACGTCCTATTTTGATTTGTCCTGCCAAGATGTAGCACCTCACACTTATCAGCATTAAACTCCATCTGCCATCTTTCAGCCCACTCTTCCAACTGGCATAAATCTCTCTGTAGACTTTGGAAATCTACTTCATTATCCACAACCCCACCTATCTTAGTATCATCTGCATACTTACTAATCCAATTTACCACACCATCATCCAGATCATTGATGTACATGACAAACAACAGTGGACCCAACACAGACCCCACTAGTCACTGGCCTCCAACCTGACAAACAACCATCCACCATTACTCTCTGGCATCTCCCATTCAGCCACTGTTGAATCCATCTTGCTACTCCACCATTAATACCCAACCATTGAACCTTCTTAACCAACCTTCCGTGAGGAACCTTGTCAAAGGCCTTACTGAAGTCCATATATACAACATCCACTGCTTTACCCTCATCAATTTCCCGAGTAACCTCTTCAAAATATTCAAGAAGATTAGTCAAACATGACCTTCCAGGCACAAATCCATGTTGACTGTTCCTAATCAGTCCCTGTTTATCCAGATGCTTATATATATTATCTCTAAGTATCCTTTCCATTAATTTGCCCACCACTGACGTCAAACTAACAGATCTATAATTGCTAGGTTTACTCTTAGACCCCTTTTTAAACAATGGAACAACATGCGCAGTACGCCAATCCTCCGGCACTATTCCCGTTTTTAATGACATTTGAAATATTTCTGTCATAGACCCTGTTATTTCTACACTAACTTCCCTCAATGTTCTAGGGAATATCCTGTCCGGACCTGGGGACTTATCAAGTTTTATATTTCTCAAAAGTGTCAGTACTTCCTCATCTTTGATTCATCATTAAGTTTGCTGACGACACCACGGTGGTAGGACTGATAAGTGACAACGATGAGTCAGCCTACAGAGAGGAGGTCCAGCACCTGACAACGTGGTGTGCCAACAATAACCTCGGCCTCAACCCTAAGAAGACGAAGGACATTATTGTCGAATTCAGGAAGATCAGAGGAGGCAGTCATACCCCCATCCATATAAACGGGACTGAGGTGGAGCGCGTCTCCAGCTACAAATTCCTCGGGGTACATATCTCGGAGGATTTGTCCTGGTCCCTCAACACCTCCAAGCTGATCAAAAAGGCACAGCAGCGCCTTTACTTCCTGAGGAGGCTCAAGAAAGCCCACCTGTCCCCCCAGATACTGACCAACTTCTACCGCTGTACCATCGAGAGCATCCTGACCACCTGCTTCACGGTATGGTATAGCAGCTGCACTGTTGCGGACAGGAAGGCACTACAACGAGTGGTGAAAACCGCGCAGCACATCATCGGTGCCCCGCTCCCTGCCATGGATGCCCTCCACCGAAAACGGTATCTGAGACGGGCTGGGAAGATCATTAAAGACCCCTCCCACCCCAACCATGGACTGTTTGCCCTCCTCCCATCAGGGAGGCGGTACAGGAGCCTCAGGTCTCGTTCCAGCAGGATGAGGAACATATTCTACAATTATACCATCACATTGCTGAACTCGGAGTCCCGCCGATAGATTTATCCGGTCCCTCCGTCCCCATTGTTTAATTATTCTGTATTTTTGATTATTCTGTATCTTCTTTTTTTTTAAATTTCAATAAGCACTACTACTACGGACTGACGCAAAACTGCATTTCGTTGTACCCATACTTAGTATTTGTGCAATGACATTAAAGTTGAATTGAATTGAATTGAATAGTTTCCATAGCTACGCTACTACTTTCACTTACCTCACATAATTCAATATCCTTCTCCTTGGTGAATACCGAAGAAAATAAATTGTTCAATATCTCCCCCATCTCTTTTGGCTCTGCAGATAGCTGCCCACTCTGACTCTCTAATGGACCAATGTTATCCCTCGTTATCCTTTTGCTATTAATATAGCTGTAGAAACCCTTTGGATTTACTTTCACCTTACTTGCCAAAGCAACCTCATACCTTCTTTTAGCTTTTATAATTTCTTTCTTAAGATTCTTTTTACATTCTTTATACTCCTCAAGCACCTAATTTACTCCATGCTGCCTATAATTATTGTAGATCTCTCTCTTTTTCCGAACCAAGTGCCTAATTTCCCTTGAAAACCATGGCTCTTTCCAATTTTTACTATTTCCTTTCAAACGAACAGGGATATAAAGATTCTGCACTTAAAATTTCACCTTTAAATGTCCTCCATTTCTCTTCCACATCTTTCCCATAAAACAAACTGTCCCAATTTACTCCTTTTAAATCCTTTCGCATCTCCTCAAAGTTAGCTTTTCTCCAATCAAAAATCTCAACCCTAGGTCCAGTTCTGACCCTCGCCATCCATCCCTTTTCTCCAGAGATGCTGCCTAACCCGCTGAGCTACTCCTGCAATGTATTTGGTGTAAACCAGCAACGGCAATTCTTTGTTTCTACATTTCATCTGGGTTATACGGGTACCAATTATCCCCATTGCACTGTACGTAAATCTGATGTCCGGACGTCGAAACTTCCTGTACTGTACCCGTGAAAGAACACGAACTGTGCAGAACTCGAGGGACCGAGCGAACTGCCCCAGCCGCCTTCATTAAATCATTCACTTCGGTGATTCTCGTTGAGTGTGATGAGGGATTTAATCACCATCCACAACTCTCTTCATACAGCAGAGAATATAATGAATAGGTCAGTAGCCGAGTACTGCCTTGATCGTAATGTCAACCACTGATTCACCAATTCAACTAATTAAATGATGCTATGAATCGAAACTTTACAGTGAATTATGATGTGTTTCCCCTAAACTAAGGGGAGTTTGTAAGTAGACATAAAATGCTGGAGAAACTCAGCGGTTGAGACAGCATTGATGGAGAGAAGGAACAGGCGAAGTTTCGGACGAGATCATCCCCCAAACTAAGGGAATTTTATAAGCAGACAAATAATGCTGGAGAAACTCAGCGGGTGAGGAAGCATTTATGCAGAGAAGGAACAGGCGAAGTTTCGGGTCGAGACTGTTCTTCAGACTAGTATGGGATATTTGGGATAGGATATTTTAAAATATCCATGGCAGGAATAGCAGAGGATGGTTTCGATCCATCGACCTCTGGGTTATGGGCCCAGCACGCTTCCGCTGCGCCACTCTGCTTTCATGTAAATGTTCTCAAGATTCAAGATGCAAGAGAGTTTATTGTCATGTGTCCCAGATAGGACAAGACATTCTTACTTTGCTTCAGCACAACAGAATATAGTAGGCATGAATACAAAAGAATTCAGCGCGTCCATATACTATTGTATAAATATATACACACATGAATAAATAAACAGATAAGCTGCAAATAAACAGAGAATGGTCTATTAATGTTCAGAGTGTTGTTTCATTTGTGTATAATACCCTGATGCCTGTGGGGAAGTAGCTATTCTTGAACCTGGACGTTGCCGTCTTCAGGCTTCTGTACCTTCTACCTGAACGTAGCGGGGAGATGAGTGTGTGGCAATGATGGCGTCCTTGATTATGCTGCCAGCCTTTTTGAGGCAGCGACTGCGATAGATCTCCTCGATGGTAGCGAGGTCAGAGTCGATGATGGTCTGGGCAGTGTTTACTACTTTTGCTGCTCCTGGATGCTCAAGTTGCCGAAACAAGCCATGATGCAACCGGTCATCATGCTCTCTACTGTGCACCTGTAGAAGTTAGAGAGAGAGTCCTCCTTGACATGCCGTCTCTCCGTAACTTCTCGGGAAGTAGTGGTGCTGATGTGCTTTCTTTATAATTGCATCACTGTTTTCGGACCGGGGAGATCTTCAGAAATATACACGTCCAGGAATTTGATGCTCTTGACCTTCTCGACCGTCGACCCGTTGATATAAACGGGACTGTGGGTCCCCATCCTACCCCTTCCAAAGTCCACAATCTGTTTCTTGGTTTTGCTGGTGTTGAGGGCCAGGTTATTTTGCTGGCACCATTTGCTCAGTCGGCCGATTCTTCTTCTATACTCCGATTCGTCCCCATCAGTGATACGTCCCACAACAGTGGTGGCATCAGCGAACTTGATGATGGAGTTCGCACTATAACCTGCCACGCAGACATGAATATAGAGTGTACAGCAGGGGGCTGAGCACGCAGCCTTGAGGTGCTCCCGTGCTGATTGTTATCGAGGCTGACACATTTCCACCAATACAGACAGACTGTGGTCTGTGAATGAGGAAGTCGAGGATCCAATTGCAGAGGGATGCGCAGAGACCCAGATCTGAGAGCTTGGTAACCAGCTTGGAGGGGATGATTATATTAAATGCCGAGCTGTAAACAGTGAATAACAGCCTGATATTTGACTTTTTGTTGTCCTAGTGGTCCAGAGCGGAGAGGAGAGCCAGCGAGATTGCATCCACTGTTGATCTGTTGTGGCGGTAGGCAAACTGCAGTGGGTCCAGGTTTTTGGCGAGGTAGGTGTTGATTTGCGCCATGATCAACCTCTCAAAGCACTTCATCACTACCGGCGTAAGTGCCACTGGTCGATATTCATTTAGGCACGTCACCTTGCTCTTTTGGGGCACCGGTATAATTGATGCCCTTTTAAAGCAGGTGGGAACCTCAGACCTCAGAAGTGAGAGGTTGAAAATGTTCGTAAAACGTCCAGCCAGTTGGCCCGCACAAGTTTTTAGTACACGACCGGTTATACCATCAGGTCCAGGCGCTTTTCGAGGGTTCACGCCTCTGAAGGATTTTATGAAGTCGGCATCCGTGACTTGGACTGAAATACCATCCCAGCGAATGGGGGCTCGGGAAGTCACATCAGTGTTCTCCATATGAAAGCGTGCGTAAAACGCATTGAGCTCGTCAGGAAGTGATGTTTCGCCGACATTCGAGCTACCTCCTGATTCCGCCTCGTGGGAATTGATTGCACTCAAGCCCCGCCACAGCTGCCGAACATCTGTCTCATCCTACAGCTTGGAGCAGTCCCTTTTGGCCTTTTTGATGGCCTTACAAATGTCGTATCTGGACTTCATATAGACCACTGTATCATCAGACATGAATTCCCCGTTTCTGGTCTTCAGAAGAATGTGGATCTCAAAGTTCATCCAAGGCTTCTGATTTTGAAACACTCTGGAGTTTTTTTGTAGGGATGCAGTCCTCCACACATTTCTTTATGAAGTCTGTAACTGTTGCGCATCCATTCAGGTCCGTAGCCGAGTCGCTAAACAGGAAGAGGCAGCACCGCGGAATGGTCGGCTTTACCAAAGTGAGGGCGCGGGATAGAGGGGCAGCATCCTTAATGGTGGTGTAGCAGTGGGCGAGGGTGTTTGTTCCTCTGGTGCAGCAAGAGACATGTTGGTGGAAGTTAGGGAGAGATTTCTTGAAGTTTGTTTTCTTGAAATCCCCGGCCATAAACCCTCGGTGAATGACGTCTGTTGTTTGTTGAACACGGCGTGCAGCTCCTCCAGTGCCAGACGAACGTCTGCTTGGGTTGGGATGTAGACCGCGGTCAGGATGGTGGAGGTGAATTCCATCGGAAGGTAGAAGGGGCGGCACGTCACCGCCAGATGTTCGAGGTGTGTAATGTAATGCAAATGTTCTTTGCGCTTGTGCTCCTTTTACTGATTTTGCCGTTTTGATATCTCTCCTCCGATACTTTCTTTTTCTAGGGTTTGCTTTCTTTCTTCATAAGGTAATAACGTCATAAGTGATAATAGTATTGTGCCATTCGGTCTGTCAAGTCTACTCCGCCATTCAATTATGGTTGACCTATGTGTAAGAAAGAACTGCAGATGCTGGTAACATCGAAGGTAGACACAAAATCTGAGGCATTCACATTTTTACTTTCGAGGAATGTTGCTATTTCTTCCCACAGAGCGTATACTATCCATACTGGGCCTCTACTTCTGACAACATTTGTTGAAACTGACGATGGTTCAATTCCCAAGACAATATCAGGGTTACAGTTCTTACCACGACGTTCATCACATCCTTCAAATTTGAAGACTTGGCACACAATGCTTCCTGGTGGATTAAGCAGTGTATTTTCATTTATTTTGTAGTTAATTCCAAGGCCTTCCATTTGATTTTGAAGCAGAGCCACGACACCTTTCTTTTCTTCAACCGCTGGCGCTCCATCAGTTGCTACGCATACTAACTTAGATAGATCCATCTCCATGGCTGTTCTACACTTGAGCAATACTTCAAGAATATCTGCTCCTGTGGTAGTACCCTTCATAGGTACAAGTTGCCTAAACTCCTCAACAGTGTTGAAAGCTGAATTTACTCCACGTACAAACGCTGCAAACTGAGCGGTATATTTGGTATATGTACACTCGTCGATTGTTATTGGGAAATAAAAACTGGAAATCTTTACAATAGTTATTCACATCAGTTTTTCACATCCACTGATATTTTTTCTATTTGTGTGCAACTATTCTTGCCGAGAGACTAAGATTTGAAAGTTAAATCTTTTTCTCGGTATACACAATGTCCACAACTGCCATCAAATATTATTTCATGAAATCTCCGTCAGTGAAGGGCTTCATTGTTTCTGCTATAAACTTAGAAACTGCGAAGCTAGCACGCGTGTTCTATTCTGATTCTACATTTTGTTTCTTGAACATCAGACTTTGATTTGCCAGGCTCCTTTTAAAGGTTCTGAACCTCATGCTTGCTCGCTTGCCCACTAATTTCACTGAATTTCGGGTGTTTTGTTTCATGGTGCCGCCTTATGTTGAACTTCTTGTGACACTAAAACGTGAATGGCATATAAGGCAAGTGAGCATGCCGAACTGCTGTATAAATAAGTACTTTACCCGCTCGAGTCACTGCATTATTTGGTGTCTGCCTTCGATTTTACCAGCTTCTGCAGTTCTTTCTTACACATAGATCAGCCATAATTGAATGGCGGAGTAGACTTGATGGGACGAAAGCTCAATAATATTATCACTTACGACCTTATTACCTAATGAAGAAAGAAAGCAAATCTTAAAAAAAATGCATACGAGGTGAGAAATGAAAACGGCAAAATCAGTAAAAGGAGCACAAACGTAAATAACATTTGCTTGAAAGCAGAGTGGCGCAGCGGAAGCGTGCTGGGCCCATAACCCAGAGGTCGATGGATCGAAACCATCCTCTGCTATTCCTTCCACGGATATTTGGAAATATACTAACCTAGTCTGAAGAAGTATACTAACCTACTATGAAAACTTCGCCAATTACTTCTCTCCATAGGTGCTGCCTTTGAGTTTCTCCAGCATTTTTTGACTACTCACAAATTTCCCTTAGTTTGGGCATGGGTCTCCTCCGAAATTTCGACTATTCCTTCTGTTCATAAATGCTGCCTCACCCGTTGTGTTACTCCAACATTTTTTGTCTACTTACAAATGTCCCTTATTTTGGGGGAGAAAAATCATATTTCAATGGACATTTTTGCTTCATTGCATCATTTCATGAATTTTATTGGTGAATCAGTGGATGACATAATTATCAAGACCATACTCGGCTACTGACCAATTCATTATGTTCTCTGTTGTATGAAGATAGCTGTGAATTTGTGGAATTCTCTGCCTCAGAAAGGAGTGGAGGCAAATTCACTGCATGCTTTCAAACGAGAGTTAGATAGAATCTAGGATTACCGGAACCAAGTAATATGGGGAGAAGGCAGAAAAGGGGTACTGATTGTGGATGTTCAGCCATGCTCACATTGAATGGCGGTCTTGTGTCGTAGGGCCGAATGGCCAACTCCTGCCCCTATTGTCTATGTATCTATGTATCTAAGCTGCTCTTTGGTGCAGAACAGAGATGGGTAAGGTATGGTCGGCATGGACGTCCTGGGCCGAAGTCCCTGTTTCTGTTTAGTCCACACAAGACACATGAGGAAGTCCATGTCGGAATGTAGCGAGTGTGAGGGGAGAGAGTCCACGGCATGAATAGTGTAGGAAGGAACTGCAGATGCTGGTTTAAACGGAAGGTAGACACAAAACGCTGGAATGACTCAGCGGGACAGGCAGCATCTCTGAAGGGAAGGAATGGGTGACGTTTCAGGTCGAAACCCTTCTTCAGACTGATAGATAGCTGACGAAACTCAGTGTGAACTAACCGTCGGGACATGTCGGGATGTAACTGAGTTTGCCGTAGGATTGTGCAGGAAGCTGCACCGAACCGAGTAAAGGCGCGGGATGGGATTCCATCCCCGACCCACTGACCAGTTAATATGGAATAATAATGAATTAAATGGTGATTAAGTCCCACATCACACTCAACAAGAATCATCGAAGTGAACGATTTAATGAAGGCGCCTGGGGCAGGTCTCTCGGTCCCTCGAGATTTGCTCAGTTCGTCTTCTTTCACTGGTTAATTTCAGGACGTTTCGACATCCGGACACGAGAATTACGCACAGCGCGATGGGCAGAAATGGGACCCGTATCAACCAGATGAAATGTAGAAACAAAGGGCAGATGCTGGTTTACACCAAGGACATGCACACATTGCAGGAGTAGCTATGCGGGTTCGGCAGCATCTCTGCAGAAAAAGGATGGATGGTGTTTCGGGTCAGGACCTTCTTTAGACAGAAGACAGTATTGGACCAGGCGTTTCCATCGGCAAGTGGTGAAGGGAAACATGGGAGTTATTCCTGTGGTTACGCGGGGACAAAGGCCCCCCCCCCCCCCCCACCCCCTCATATTTTGAGAAAGTGGCATAAGGAGATCGACTCAAACATCGCAGCATGAACAAGGCCTCCTCACATCCACCACCAGGAAATCGGCATCCAGCAGCGGCTGCGAGTCTTCAGCAACCGTGAAAGGCCAGCCAAATGGCAGGAGCCAAAGATGAGCAGGACCGTGCGAACCGCATACGTCCGTGTGCAGCTGCCATTTGCTGCAGTTAAAGAGCGCTCCCATTTTCCGGAACGAGTGTTGACCCGCAATGGGGGTAAAACTCTAACCTCCGCCCCCATATCAACGAGGAATCGTCGTCCGGAATGTCGGTCCCAGGCGTCGAGGCGATGTATCTGGCCGACCGTCGCTGCGATTACTGTCGGTCGGCCCAGGCATTTTCCGGATACAAGCAGGGCGGGCGGCAATGATGGGCCGCGGAACCCCAGCGTTGCTGATGGTAACACCACTTCCCTTTACCGGCTTTTCCCGGCAGCTGAACTCCTGGTGGATACAGAACCTGGTCGCTGGCCCCTCCAGCGCACTGCAGACCACCGCGCCGCCGCTTGGACTGCAGCAGCTTAACCGCATGCTCCACTAGGTGCCGGGGGATCAGAAAAATTCTCACCTGCGAGGAGCAGGCGCATGTCGTCCGGCATCTGCTCCAGAAAGGCGTGTTCAAACAGGGCTGATGCCCGTCTATCAGAGTAAACCTTTTGTTCATCAGCACCGACGGCTTGCGATCGCCGAACCCAGTCGTGCTGCATAATCGCGGTGGCGCATTGAGGCCCTCGTACTTGACCTCAGCCAACGGCGCACGTAGGTAAGGGACCAGGCGACCGACCGTCTCCTGATCTAGCGCGCCGGCCACGTAATAGTAGATAGATAGATAGGATAGATAAGATAGATTAGATAGATAGATAGATAGATAGATAGATAGATAGATAAATAGATAGATAGATAGATAGATAGAAAGATAGATAGATAGATAGATAGATAGATAGATAGATAGATAGATAGATAGATAGATAGATAGATAGATAGATAGATAGATAGATAGATAGATAGATAGATAGATAGATAGATAGGTAGGTAGGTAGGTAGGTAGGTAGATAGATAGATAGATAGATAGATAGATAGATAGATAGATAGATAGATAGATAGATAGATAGATAGATAGATAGATAGATAGATAGATAGATAGATAGATAGATAGATAGATAGATAGATACTTTATTAATCCCCTTATTCAGGGGAAATTCTGATGTCCTTACAGCACACTAATAAAAATACAACACAGTATTCATAAAGAAATACAACACCAAAACATCCCCCCACAGTGATTCCCACTGTGGGGGAAGGCACAAAGTCCAGTCCGTCCACCCATAGTCGGGCCTATTGAGGCCTCCACAGTCGCCGCCACGCCGCCCGATGTTCTCGCCGGCTGATGGTACACCGGCGTCGGGAGAACTCCCAGCGGCTTGGGGTGCCAGGTACGGCCGCCTTCCCACCGGAGTTCGCGACTTCCCAGCCAACAGACCACGCCAGATGGAGCTCCGCACACTGGTGATCTCGGCGAGATGCAAGTTCAACGTCGCAGCTGGCCGCTCCGCAGAACCGCGGCTCCACGATGTTTTCCTCGGCGGTACCAAGCATACTGGAGTCCCAGCGCGGCGACCCAGGAAAGGCATCGCCAGCTCCGCAATAGCGCTCCAGCGCTGCGCCGCCGCCGCCGCCAACGCCGATGTTCTGGCCAGGTCCCTTCAGGGAAACGTCGCTCCAGGACCCGCTGGTAGGCCGTGAGGACAGGTCGAAGACGCTGCGCGGAGGAAGGCAACCCCTCCGACCAGGTAGGGACTTAGAAAAGCAGTTTCACCCTCCCCCCCACCACCCCCCACGCATAAAAGATTTAGACCCCCTGACTGTACACTTAACGAACTAAAAATAATAAAAAAAGAAGGGGAAAAAACGGACAGCTGCAGGACAGGCAGCCGTTCAGGACAGCGCCTCCTCTGGTGATCGTACCGAGTGTCATCAGCCGTGATGCGGCAAATGTGGAACTGGGCCAAGGCCTATTGAAACCACACTTGCGTCTGCGATGTCCAGAACACGGGCAGCTTAAGAGCTACAGCGGCCTGCTGGGCCGGATCAACGGCAGCTTCGGGTTGAACATTGGCTGCATCCATTATCCAAATCCACAATATCCGTTTTGGATCATCAGGATCACCAATATAGCGAGACACATGTTGTGAAACAAAGTGATCTTTATTGTGTTCAACAGAGAACATCTCACGTGCAACTGGGGAGAGTTTTCACAGAGTTCTTCATATATATCAGGGCACACCCCGTGATGACTTTGGCGTGACGACTTCGTCCCGCCAAACCCAGTCACGTGACTCTACCAGTCCTCAGGCCAAGGGTTGGGCAGTAAATGGCCTAACCACCGGGTGATCATGCCTGATCATCAACAATAAGTATCCCGTTTCTGCCTTCTCCCCATATCCATTGATTCAGTTAGCCCTATGAGCTCTATCTGACTCTCTTTTGAGTGCATCCAGTTATTTGGACTCCATTGCCTTCTGAGGCAGATAATTCCGCGCATTCACAATTCTCTTCATAGAGCAGATGATATAATGAATAGGTCAGTAGCCGACTAAGGCCATGATCATTATGTCAACCGCGGATTCAACAATAACATTCATTAAATGATGCAATGAAGCAAAACGTTTCAGTGAAATATGATATTTATTCCCCAAACGAAGGGAAATGTGTAAGTAGACAACAATTCTGGAGAACCTCAGCGGGTGAGTCAGTCTGAAGAAGGGTTTCGACCCGAAATGTCACCCATTCATTCTCTCCAGAGATGCTTCCTCACCCGCTGAGTTACTCAAGCATTTTGTGTCTACCATGGCTTCTCTATCTCTCCCCCCGATATGGAGGACGCGTGTGCATGACTTTATTTAATGGGGGGAGACTGGTGCACAGTCAGCCACCCCACGGTCCTTGACAGATATGGGTCAGGATCCGGTGGCATTGAGTCCAAGACGACCGGAGACCCTTTTCTGCTGCATCCTTCGTCCGCCTTCCCAGCCGTTGTGATGCTCCAGTAAGTTCAGCCATTGTCCTCCGCCTGTTCCACCATTGAGATCTTGGTTGGATTGCTCTTTGCAAGAGACCTCCCCCTCGACCTTACCGCCACGAGTGGCCCTACCAGGAGGATAGCTCCAGACGGCATCGCTCTCAGGATTTCAAGCTTCTCCACGACGACAAGGTGACAATCCACGGACAACCCATATATATCACCACGGAGGGGTGAGGGAAGACACCAAAAACAAACTTCCACTGCCTTGTGGCTATTACTTTATTCAGGAAAGGTGAAGATTGGATCCGGCGGAATACGCGGAAATAAACACTATTTCTCGGTCTAACGGTCAGGAAGGTGGACCCAGCAAAGCATCGTGAAGCGCAATTAGGGCACAATGTTCACGAAGTGGCCATCTCCTGAATCCTGACCTATGGACAGCCGTCTTGCCTATGTCTTGCCAGTGGATCCAGGTAGGCCAGGACGAGAGAGTGAGGCTGACGATTTGCGCACCTCTCCCGCACTTTAGTCCAAGTCAAGCGCAAATCATGACTTCAGGACCAGTACCGCCCAACTGGGTGAAACAAGTCACCGCAGGAGCGCGTGCAGTGAAGAGTAAGCGCACCGCAGTAGCTCAGAGGAAATGCGCCGCTTGCAAGTCTCTTGCAACATCAACTTCTACTGCAGGGCCTGGATCGGTCTTATCAGTCACCTCAGGACCCACAAAGAAAAACACTTAAGTCATGGCCTTCTTCGACTCCAAAGGATGAACAACAACATGTCTCCCTCCAAACCCATTTACCTGCCTTCTCCCCATAACCTCTGACGTGTATCTCTTAGAGCTAACGGAATCAAGGGATATGGGGAAAAAGCAGGAACAGAGTACTAATTCTGGATGATCATCAGTGATCATGTTGAATGGAGATGCCGGCTCGGAGGGTCGTATGGCCTACTTTTGCAACTATTTTCTATGTTTCTATGCTTCATTGACACATGTAATAAACACAAATATATCTATCTCTGCTTTGAAATATTCAATGACGGCCTTAACAGGTTTCTGTGGCAAAGAAATCCATAGATTCAGCACCCTCTAACAAAACCAATCTCCTCATCTCCTTCCTAAAAGAACGTGCTTTAATTCTAAGGCTATGACCTCCAGTACTAGACTCTACCACTCGGGTAACCATCCTCTCCACACCCACTCTGTGCAAGCCTTTCACTATTATGTATGTTTCCATGAGTTCCCCCCTCATTGTTCTAAACTCCAGCGAGTACAGGCCCAGTGCTGACAAATGCTCATCATAAGTTAACCTACTAATTCTTGGGATTATTCTTGTAAACCTCCTCTGGACGCTCTCCAGTGCCAGCACATCCTTCCTCAGATATGGTGCACAACATTTCTCACAATATTCCAAATGAAGCAGTAGGAACCCCTTATAGAGCCTCTGCATCACATCCCTGTTTTTGTAAACACGCCCCCTTGAAATAAATAGTGTTTACTTTCTTTACGACCGATATTTCTCTACTTCTCTCCTCCAATTTTCTCCTTCACTCTATCTTATTTTGTTTATATCTTATTCTCTCCCTTACTCTCGTATTCGTTACTCTCGAGCACTAGAATGCAAAAACATGGCTGTAATGCTAAGGCTGTATAAAGAGCTGGCCAGGCCGCATTTAGAGTAATGTGAGCAATGTTCTGCCCCATATCTGTAGAAAGATGCGCTGGCACCGGAGCGGGTGCAGAGGGGGTTTAGAAGAATGATCCGAGGAATGAGTGGGTTAACAGATAATGAGCTGAACCTCTACTCAATGGAGTTTAGAAGGATGAGGGGGTTTCTCATTGAAACTTACCGAATAGTGAAAGGCCTGGATTGAGGGATGTGGAGAGTATGTTTTCTGCTAGTGGGAGATTGTAGGACCTGTGATCAAAGCCTCCGAATTAAAGGCTGTTTCTTGAGGAAGGTGATGAGGAGAAATCTCTTTAGTTAGAGGGTGGTGAATCTGTGGAATTATTTGCCCCATAAGTCCTGGTGGCTGTCAGTGGATATATTTAGGGCAGCGACAGATAGATTCTTCATTGGTACATCTGTCTGAGGTGATAGGGAGAAGGCAGCATAATTGGGTTCGGAGGGAGAGATAGATCAGCGATGATTGGTTGTCGGAATAGACTGGATGAGCGGAATGGCCTCATTCTACTCCTATCTCTTAAGATCTTATGACCTTATGAGACGGTAGGCCGATGGGCCAGTTGATGTGCTGTATCGTTCTTACCAAATGTTCAATGAAACAATCACACTAAATATTTGCACAGTTTCAGATGCCTCTGGCTTTCAGCAACATTTAGAAATAAGTCCAAGATTCTCATAGTGAGCATAGTTTAGTCTTTAATTTGGAGATACAACTTGGTAACGGGCCCTTCAGCTTTGAGACTCGGCACCGACCTGCTATCACCCGTACACCAGTCGTACCCTACACACTAAGGGCAATTTACAGAAGCCAATGAATCTACAAACCGGCACGTCTTTGGAACGTAGGATGATATAGTTTGAGGATGTAGGATGAATGATCAGCCATGATCATATTGAATGACGGTTTTGACTCGACGGGCCAAAATGCCTACTCCTGCACCTATTTTCTATATAACCATATAACCATATAACAATTACAGCACGGAAACAGGCCATCTCGACCCCTCTAGTCCGTGCCGAACACATAATCTCCCCTAGTCCCATATACCTGCGCTCAGACCATAACCCTCCATTCCTTTCCCATCCATATAACTATCCAATTTATTTTTAAATGATAAAAACGAACCTGCCTCCACCACCTTCACTGGAAGCTCATTCCACACAGCTACCACTCTCTGAGTAAAGAAGTTCCCCCTCATGTTACCCCTAAACTTCAGTCCCTTAATTCTCAAGTCATGTCCCCTTGTTTGAATCTTCCCTACTCTCAGTGGGAAACGCTTTTCCACGTCAACTCTGTCTATCCCTCTCATCATTTTAAAAACCTCTATCAAGTCCCCCCTTAACCTTCTGCGCTCCAAAGAATAAAGCCCTAACTTGTTCAACCTTTCTCTGTAACTTAGTTGCTGAAACCCAGGCAACATTCTAGTAAATCTCCTCTGTACTCTCTCTATTTTGTTGACATCCGTCCTATAATTAGGCGACCAAAATTGTACACCATACTCCAGAATTGGCCTCACCAATGCCTTGTACAATTTTAACATTACATCCTAACTTCTATACTCAATGCTCTGATTTATAAAGGCCAGCACACCAAAAGCTTTCTTTACCACCCTATCTACATGAGATTCCACTTTCATGGAACTGTGCACAGTTATTCCCAGATCCCTCTGTTCACCTACATTCTTCAATTCCCTACCATTTACCATGTACGTCCTATTTTGATTTGTCCTGCCAAGATGTAGCACCTCACACTTATCAGCATTAAACTCCATCTGCCATCTTTCAGCCCACTCTTCCAACTGGCATAAATCTCTCTGTAGACTTTGAAACTCTACTTCATTACCCGCAACCCCACCTATCTTAGTATCATCTGCATACTTACTAATCCAATTTACCACACCATCGTCCAGATCATTGATGTACATGACAAACAACAGTTGACCCAACACAGATCCCTGTGGCACCCCACTCGCCACTGGCCTCCAACCTGACAAACAACCATCCACCATTACTCTCTGGCATCTCCCATTCAGCCAACTAATTCTTTGTTACTGTCACAATTTCTTAATCAAAATGTCTAAATAAAGTCCTGACCTTAAACACCATCCACCCTATTAGTCCAGAGATGTTGCCTAACCCGCAGAGATACTCCAGCGCGTTGTGCCTGTCTTTGGTGTCAACCAGTATTTGCACGTCTTTGTTTCTGCATTTAATCTGGTTAATGCGGATTCCATATCTGCTCGTCACGCTGTGCGTAATTCTGATGTCCGGACGTCCAAACTTCCTGAAATTAACCAGTGAAAGGACACAAACTGTGCAGAACTCGAGGGACCGAGCGACGTGCCCCAGCCGCCTACCAGAATTCATTCACATTGGTGATTCTCGTTGAGTGTGACGAGGGATTTAATCACCATTTAATTCATTCTTGTTCCCTGTGAGCTGGTCAGTGGGTCAGGGATGGAATCCCATCCCGCGTCTTTACCCGGTTCGCTGCAGCTTCCTTATACCACTCAATTCCATATTCCCCGGCACACTCAGTCACATCCTAACATGTCCCTGCGATTGGATCACACCTTACCCTTCCATATCTCTGTCTCCCTCGCCCCTGACCCTCAGTCTGGAGAAGGGTCCTTTGGTGGCAAGAACAGAAAGGCAGATTATGTGAACGGTGTCAGATCACGATAAGGGGAGGTGCACCGAGACCTGGGTGTGCATATACATCTGTCAAGCATGTACAGCGGCAGTGAAGAAAGCTAATGGCATGTTGGCCTTCATTCCGAGAGGATTTCAGTTTGGGAGCAGGGAATTCCTACTGCGGTTCTACATGGCCCTGATGAGGCAGCACCTTGAGTATTTTGTGCAGCTTTCGTCTCCTAATTTAAGTAAGGGCATCCTCGCTATTCAGGCTGTGCAGCCTAAGTCCGCTAGGTTAATTCCCAGGATGGCGGGAATAACGTATGATGAAAGGATGGGTCAAATGGGTTTGTATTCACTTGAATTTAGAAGGATAATAATAATAATAATAATACATTTTATTTAATGGGCGCCTTTCAGACATCTCAAGGACACCTTACATAGCAATCGGAATAAAAACATATAGTCGGAATAGAACAAGTAAAAAAGACATCACAGAGACACAAATTGAAAACAGAATTCAATCCAAAAACAGAAAATCAAAAACACAGTGTGAAGAGAGAGCAGCGGCAGCCAAAGCGCGCCAGCGTCCACTCTCTCTTCACGGCAGCCATATTGGACACAGACCTACAGGACTACAATTAGACAAAAAAAAAGGATGAGAGGGCATCTTATAGAAACATAACATTCTTAAAGGATTGGACCGGCTAGATGCAGGAAAAATGTTCTGGATGTTGGAGGTGTCCAGAACCGGGGGTCATAATTTAAGACTAAGAGGTAGAACATTTAGGACTGAGATGAGGAAAAACCTTTTCACCCAGATTCGCTACCACAGAAGGCAGTGGAGGCCAATTCACTGAATGTGTTCAAGGGAGTGTTAGATTTAGCTCTTAGGGCTAAGGGAATCAAATGATGAGGGGATGAAGCCGGAACGGCGTACTGATCAGCCAATATCATATTGAATGGCAATGCTGGCTCAAAGGGCCGAATGACCTACTCCTGCATCTATTTATTCTATGTTTCTATGTTTCTAATCTATACTACATTTTCCTTGATTCACGTCCCCTTTGATGTCTCATCTTCACACCTTACCCTTCCATATCTCTGTCTCCATCTCACATGACCATCAGCATCGCGAAGGGTCCCACTGTCACGACTTGCTCCCGCCGTCTTGCTCCGGAGTTTACAACAGCCGTCAGTTCGCCAAGTGTTAAATGCTGGAAGACGGCTATGTTACACTTGAAGTGAACATACAAAGGCACCAGATACGTTTCGCAAACAGACAACGTGCACTGCTGGCCCTTCAACACTGAATCAATCTGACGTATATTCAATCCACTAGACGGGATTGGGAAGTTAATTGTACCCAGGAATTGGACAAAAAGAACCGCCAGGTGTGGGTGAATCATCGGCTGCAGCTCGGTCGGTGCTGTTAGATTAAAGTGTGATCGGATGATCGGCCCTGAGACACAGAATGTGGGAAAGACGCACAGCAAGATAAACAGATTGAAGTGGGGAAATGTGGAAACAAAGCAAAGACTACAATATAAACTGTTTAAAGTGAGAAAAGCAAAAAGCTCACCCAATAAAAGGGAACATACTCAGTAAAAGGGAGCATACACGCAAACAATGTTTCAGCGAGAGCAGAGTGGCGCAGCGGAAGCGTGCTGGGCCCATAACCCAGAGGTCGATGGATCGAAACCATCCTCTGCTATTCTTTCAATTGATATTTTTGAAAAATACCGCCAGCTCACACGTTCACACAACATATATTCAGTTTGATTCGGTGCAATCGTATTTCATTAGAAAGTTTCGTTTATTTGTATCATATTATGTGTTGTTGATCAGCGGGTAAATAGACAGCTGACGGAACTCGGTGTGAATCAATCGCCGGGACATGTAGAGATGTGACCGAATTGGTCGGAGGAATGTGGAATCGATTGTGATCAGGAAGCTGCATCGAATCGGGAAAAGGCGAGGGACGGGATTCTATCCGTGCCCCACTGACCAGCTCACAGGGAATAATAATGAATGGGATGGCGATGAAACAGATCAACAAGACGACATGTGGGAACAAAGATCTACACATGCTGGTTTATACCAAAAATAGACGGAAAGTGAAGGACTGACTCAGCGGGTCGGGCAGCGTCTCAGGAGAAGAATAATGGGTGACGTTTCGGATCGGGGCATTCTTAGGATAGAAGGCAGCCGTGCTCACCATTAGACCACACGGTTGCTTCGGCGAGTGGGGAACGGAACGGAACCGAACTCTGTGACTCGACCATAGTCCCGAAGCTGCCTTCTGATCGCAGTTCCGGTTGCCCGCGTTTTGAAAAGAGAAAGCGCCTCCTTATGAAATAATTCAACACAAGCATGTACTTGAACAAATGACTGGAAGGTGGAAGAAGCCGCGAGCACACGTCAGAGGACAAAGAGAAGTGAATGCCTGAAAGATGCACGTTTTCAGTAAAAGGAAAACTGACGGGATGAACATTTAATTCTCCAATTTTATAGAACCATCCGCCCCCCTCTCCCACCGCCAATCACACACACCCTGTGTCCACCTGGACTGAAACCCATTTCTCCGACCATGCTATCTCTGTTGCGACCACTCCCTAGACATCAGTCTGATTGTCTGAAGAGGGGTCTCGACCCGAAACGTCGTCCATTCCCTCTCTCCAGATATGCTGCCTGTCCCGCTGAGTTACTCCAGCATTTTGTTTCTACATTCGATTCAAACCAGCAACACCACTTGTTTCCTAAACATTACGCCTACCTCTCCTTCTAAACCCTCCGCTTCAAACTCCATTCCTTGCTCTCCTTCACGAGGCAGTGTTCACAGCGGTTCCTCGTTAGTATAGTGGTTAGTACCCCCGCCTGTCACGCGGGAGACCGGGGTTCAATTCCCTGACGGGGAGATGGTTTATTCTTTATACATGTAACCGGAATTCCAAGTTGTATTTTGAACATTTTAATTTATAAATGGGTACCACGATGGTGTGAGTAACGTGGCCTATCAGGCACCAACCTAGTCTCAGATGTCTCTAGGAAGGAAACGCTTAAATGAGTGATCTTGCAGGTGGTCTCATGATATACTGGCCCGTTCACTTTAGCCTAATCATTTTTTTAAACATCTACTTGTTTTTCTAAGCAGGGTTTGAAATGTGGTGCTGCTAATTTAGCTGACAACATTTCATTTGACAGAGTCTGTTTAACCCTTAAATCACGCGTGGGCAGAAATTCCCCAGCATCATGCCTGTAATGGAGGGCTGAGGTAAGGAGGGATTCAATAGGCTGCGTGTTTACTGGATTATAGACAGCCAAGGAGTGTCTTCTTTTTGTCTGTATAATTTAGAGATATCTGTAATCATGAAGGATATGTATAGGATAGACAATCCGAGCATTTCTCCCCGGAGCACGGGGGTGTAACTCTATACGAAACACGGAACAGTGAGAGGCAAACTGTTTAAAGGAGATCTAAGCGGAAGATTTGCTCGCAGAAGGTATTGGTTTTCTGGAAAATGCTTCCGCAGGAAGTACAATAACAATGTTTAAGGATGTGTGGGCTGGTACTTGGATAGGAGAGTCATCGGTGGATCAGGGCTTAATGCAAGCACATGGGGTGACAGTGGATGAACATCACAGTTGGGCCTCGTACCAATTCCTGCTAGGGTCCCTTTCCAGTCATCAGTATTGCCCTTTCCCTGGTATGCTCCACTACAAGCAGCTCTCAGAAACCATGTCTGACCCAGTACAAATTCTCCTCCTTGGGGTCCAGTACCAACCTGATTTTCCCAGTCTACCTGCATATTGATACATCCCACGATCACGGTAACATTGCCTGTCTTATATGCTGATTGTATATCCTGATGGAACGTGTACCCTGTATCCTGGATACTGTTTAGATTTTTGAAGATGTGATGAAAAACGTCGGTGAGGGCAGAGCAGTAGATTTTGCACACATGGATTTCAGTAAGGCATTCAACACGCTTCCGCATGGTAGGCTGCTCTGGTAGGTGAGATCGCATGGGATCCAAGGAGAGATATTTGAATTGATTGGCTTTGTGGTAGGAAACAGAGGGTGATGATGGAACGTTCCTTTTTGGACTGAAGGCCCGTCACCAGTGGTGTGCCACAGGGTTCTGTGCTGGGCCTGTTACTATTTGTCAACTACGTCAATGATTTGGGTAAGAACATACATGGCAAGATTAGCAAGTTTGCTGATGATACAAAGTGCTTGGTTTTACAGATAGTGAAGATGACTGTGAAAAGTTGCAGCAGAATCTTGATCGATTGGCAGGTGGGTTTAGGAATGGATGATGGAATTTAATACCGAGAAACGTGAGGTGTTGCATGTTGGGAAGTCGAACATGGGCAGGCCATACATGTTAGGGCTCTGGAGAGCGTTGCAAAGCAGAGGGATCTATGAGTGCAGGTGCATGGTTCCTTGAAGGTTGAGTCGTAAGCAGATAAAGTGGTCAAAATATATTTTAGTACATTGGCCTTCATCTGTCAAAGTATATAATATAGGGTATTGCGTATAGAAGTTGGAAGGTCATGTTGCAGTGGCATAAGACTTTGGTGAGACTGATTTAAGTATTGTGCTCAGTCTGGGCACCATGATAATGGAAATATTTTGTCAAGTTTGAAAGAGTACAGCAAAGATTCACGATGGTTTTGCTAGTACTGGCGGGTCTGAGCAATACGGGGAGATTAAGTCAGCTCGGACACTATTCCTTGCAGTGCAGTAGAGTAGATCGGATACTGTCTCTTGCCCAGTGTGGGTGAATCAATGATCAAAGGATATCGGATGAAGGTGAAGGGGAAAATATTTTAAGTGAGTCTTAGGGATATCTTTTTCACACAAAGGGTGGTAGGTGTATGGAACAAGCTTCCAGAGGAGGTCGTTGAGGCTGGGATTGTCCCAACATTTAAGAAACAGTTAGACAGTTACATGGATATGACAGGTTTGTAGGGATATGGACCAAATGTTGACAGGTGGGACTAGTGTAGCTGGAACATGTTAGCCGGTGTGGGCAAATTGGGCTGAGGGCGTGTTTCCACACTGTATCACTCTATCTCTTGACACTATGGCCTGTAAATAACTCCCATCAGGGTCTTTACACCCTTGAGACTATTCAACTCTACCCACGATTACTTTGCATCTTCTGATCCTATGTCACCCCGAGCTAAGGACCGAATTTAATTCTTACCAGCTGAGGTACCCCAAGCCAAATGCCCACCTGTCTGTCTCTCCGATAGGACATATAACCTTGAATATTCAGCTCCCAGCCCCGATCCTCTTGCAGCCACATCTCAGTAATTCCTCCATCCTACCTATCAAATTCCAACCGTGCTACAAGATCATCCACTGCGTATCTTATACGAAGTGCATTTAAATACGCACCTTTAATTTGGTATTCACCACCCCTCCTCTCACACTGGTCCCGATTTAACCCAACCTTACTCTTTTATACCTTCTTAAACTTTCCGTCCTAGTATTTCTGGAGACCTCTGTAACTTTTCCTGCACTCTCTTTCCCTTTACCTCCACCATTACATTTCCAATGTGTTGACCCCGCCCCGTTCCCCCACTATTTAGTTTAAAGCTCTTCTATGGCACTGGTTGTATAGTTTGTCAGGAATCTGGTCCCAGACAGGTTCAAGTGAAATCCACTCCATTGGAACAGTTCCTTCCTTCCCCAAGACTGGTGCCAATGTGCCACATTCGGCACGGACTCGATGGGCAGATTGGTCTGTTTCCGCTTTGCCTCCATAAACAAAAATAAAATAACACCACCCCACACACCAAACACCACACCCAAGGACTAAAGTCCTAGCCTGCCCAACATTTCCCTGTAGCTCAGTCCTGGCAACATCTTGTAAATCTTCTCTGCACACTTTCCTTCTTTGCTAATTATTTCTGTGCTCTTCTCTGGACTTGAGTGGACATAATATGAACCACAAATTAAGCCCTTAAAATTATTCTAACATTGCTGAGATTTCTTGTGAACTTTCATTACAATTCTACACAACAAAACCATACACTATAAACATCTTATCTACTGAATAAAATTACCTCAAACTGTCTACTTATATCTGGATGGACAAATATACAATAATGTTTCTGGTTTCGGAGTCATTGAAAGACAGTAAATGTGTCAAGTTAAACTAGATCTATGTGTTGGTGAATTTACGATACACTCCCGGAGATCTATTATTCGATATATAAACACCCCCACTTAGGATATTTTTCAGCGGACTGCCGGCGATTGTCAAGTTGCCGGCAGTTGGCTGAAAACCTGGCAACTGGAACGGCGACTGTCAGATTGGAACACACACACACACACACACACACACACACACACACACACACACACACACACACACACACACACACACACACACACACACACACACACACACACACACAAACACACACACACACACACACGCACGCACGCACACACACACACACACACACACACACACAGAGTGAGAGAGACAGATAGATAGATAATGAGACAGAGAAACAGTGACAGACAGACAGACAGACAGACAGACAGACAGACAGACAGACAGACAGACAGACAGACAGACAGACAGACAGACAGACAGACAGACAGAGAAAGCAGAGAGAGAGAGACAGAGACAGAGAGAAATAGAGACAGATAGAGAGGGGTAGGTAGAGACAGACAGAGAGAGACAGGCAGAGAGGGATAGGGAGAGGGAGAGAGACAGAGGGACAGAGGGACAGAGAGAGAGAGACACACAGAGAGAGAGAAAGAGTGAGAGAGAGAGAGAGGGAGAGAGATAGAGAGACAGAGGGAGAGACAGAGAGACAGAGAGAGAAACAGGGAGGGTGAAGTGGAGGAGTAGGGTGCTGGGGGTGAGGGAGATTGGAGGAGAATAGCGGTAGGAAGAGGGAAGACAAGGTCATGGAGGAGGGGAGGCGGGGAAGGAGCAGAGGAGGGTTGGTGTAGAATGGGGGAGGGAGGATAATGGAGTAGGGGAAGATGAGATTGGAGAGGGAGAGTGAGGTGCGTTCACATTGATCTTATATTTTACAACTTATTGCTATTTTAAACTTTAAAAACATCAGCTTGCACAGTTGGGGGCTATGCGTGTGCGGTGGAATATTGCGTTATGGGAACGGGGCCCAACGGGTCCCACTTGGTCTAGTTCTATATATAACCCCCCCCCCCCCCCTCCCCACCCCTAGAGCCAAATCATATATCCTAGCCTACAGTCTGTTAATCTGTTGATCTGTACATAAATCCCCATAACCTTTGAATTAGATCCAGCCGATAACCCACTCCTGGGGGCTGTTATTCCACATATGACACCCCACCAAACCCCAGGATTAGATCTCAGCCTGCAATCCTCTCCGGGGATCTTTTTTTCTTAATGTAGAAAAAAAGAAACATAGAAAAATAGAAAATAGTTGCAGGAGGAGGCCATTCGGCCCTTCGAGCCAGCACCGCCATTCATTGTGATCATGGCTGATCGCCCCCTATCAATAACCCGTGCCTTCCTTTTCCCCACATCCCTTGACTCCAGTAGCCCCTAGACCTCTATTTTAATCTCGTTTAAATCCATCCAGTGACTTGGCCTCCACTGCCCTCTGTGGCAGGGAATTCCATAAATTCACAACTCTCTGGATGAAAACGTTTTTTCTCACCTCAGTCTTAAATGACCTCCCCTTTGTTCTAAGACTGTGGCCCCTGGTTGTGGACTCGCCCAACATTGGGAACATTTTTCCTGCATTTAGTTTGTCCAGTCCTTTTATAATTTAATATGTTTCTATAAGATTCCCCCTCTTCCGTCTAAACTTCAGTGAACCTACGCTGCACTGCCTCAATCACAAGGATGCCTTCCTCAAATTAGGAGACCAAAACTGTACACAATACTCCAGATGTGGTCTCACCAGAGCCCTATACAACTGCAGAAAAACCTCTTTACACTTATACTGAAATCCTCTTTTTATGAAGGCCAACATTCCATTAGCTTTCTTCACTGCCTGCTGCACCTTCGAGCAAACACAACCATTCATTGTGATGATTGGTGATCGTCCCCAATCAATAACCCGTGCCTGCCGTCTCCCCATACCCCTTGATTCCATTAGCCCCCAGAGCTCTATCTAACTCTCTCTGTGATTCACTCAGTGATTTGGCCTCCACTGCCCTCTCTGGCATGGAATGATACAAATTCACAACTCTCTGGGTGAAAAAGTGTTTTCTCACCACAGTCCTAAATGCCCTCCCCTTTATTCTACGAATGTAGCCCCTGGTTCTCGACTCGTCCAACACAGGGAAAACATTTCCTGCATCAAGCCTGCCAGTCCTTTTATAATTTTACATGTTTCTATAAGACCCCCCCCCCCCCATCTTTCAACATATGATGGTCTTGCCAACCCAGGGATCAATCTCGTGAACCAACGCTGCACTGCCTCAATCACAAATATGTCCTCAAATTATGAGACCAAAACTGTACACAATACCCCAAATGTGGTCTTACTGGAGCCCTATACAACTGCAGAAGAACCGCTATACTCCTATACTGAAATCCTCTTGTTATGAAGGACATCATTCCATTAGCTTCCTTCACTGCCTGCTGTACCAGTAAGCCAACTTTCAGTGACCGGTGTACAAGGACGCCCAGGTCTCGCTGTACCTCCCCTTTACCTAACCTAACCCCATTGAGATAATAATCTGCCCCCTTTGTTTTTGCCGCCACCGTGGATAACCTCACATGTATCTATATTATACTGCATCTGCCACGCAGCTGCCCACTCACACAACCTGTCCAGGTCACCCTGCAACCTGCTAACATCCTCTTCACAGTTCACGCTGCCACCCAGCTTGGTGTCAACCGCAAACTTGCCAGTGTTGCTCCTAATTCCCTCTTCCAAATAATTAATATATATGGTGAACAGTTGCGGCCCCAACACCGAACCTTGCGGTACTCCACTCACCACTGCCTGCCATTCTGAAAAGGACCCGTTCACTCCTACTCTTTCCTACCGGTCTGCCAACAAATTTTCTATCCATGTCAACACCCTACCTCCAATTACATGTGCTCTAATTGTAGTCACCAGTCTCCCGTGCGGAACCTTATCAAAGGCTCTCTGTAAATCTAGATACACTACATCCACTGGCTCCCCTTCGTCAATTTTACTTGTCACATCCCCAAAAAATTCCAGAAGATTAGTCAAACATGATTTCCCTTTCACAAATCCATGTTGACTTGGACTAATCCTTTTACTGCTATCCAAATGCCCCATTATTACCTCTTTTATAATTGACTCCAGCATCTTTCCCACCACCGAAGTCAGGCTAACTGGTCTGTAATTCCCCGTTTTATCTCTCTTGAAAAGTGGGATAACATTAGCTATCCTCCAATACACAGGAACTGATCCTGAATCTATTGGACATGGAAAATGATCACTATTGCCAGAGCCACCTCCCCGAGGACCCTGGGATGCAGACCGTCAGGTCCAGGGAATTCAGCATCCTTCAGTCCCATTAGCCTACCCAATACTATTCCTCGCCTAATGAAAATGTCTTTCAGTTCCTCTACCCCCTTAGATCCTTTGTCCTCCAGTACATCTGGTAGATTGTTTGTGTCTTCCTTAGTGAAGACAGAGCCGAAGTACCCATTCAGCTCTTCTGCCATTTCATTGTTGCCCATAATAATTTCACCCGTGTCTGCCTTCAAGGGACCCACCTTTGACTTTGCTAATCTTTTCCCCTTAACGTATCAAAACATGCCTTTACTGTCCTTCTTTATATTCCTGGTCATCTTCCCTTCGTATTTCATCTTTTCAGCCCGTATTGCCGGTTTTGTTTCCTTCTGTTGGCCTATGAAAGTTTCCCAATCCTCTGGCTTCCGGCTATTCTTTGTTGTATTATACATCTTTTATTTTTGTTTTATTCTATCCCTAACTTATCTTGTCAGCTACGGTTGCCTCCTACTCCCGTTAGAATATGTCTTCCTTTTTGGAATGACATGATCTTGCGTCTTCCGGATTATGCCAGAAATTCCTGCCATATAATTACCATATAACAATTACAGCACGGAAACAGGCCATCCCGGCCCTTCTAGTCCATGCCGAACACGTATTCTCACCTAGTCTAATCTACCGGCACTCAGACCATAACCCTCCATTCCTTTCCCGTCCATATACCAATCCATTTTATTTTTTTAAATGATAAAATCGAACCTACCTCCACCACTTCCACTGGAAGCTCATTCCACACAGCTACCACTCTCTGAGTAAAGAGAGCCATTGCTGTTCCATCGTCATTCCTGCTCGGATCCCTTTCCAGTCTACCTTGGCAAGCTCCCCTCTCATTCCTTCATAGTCCCCTTTGTTCAACTGCATCACTGAACACCATCCTCGAATCCCGTCTGTTGCCGCTGAAATCCCTGTCCGTACGTCTCACAATGGAGTCTCAAACTACAATGGCGTTGCCTGACGTTGGCCTCTTTGGTTTTGGCTCAACAGCTCGTTTTGCTTCGCAAGCCTGTCCGCCGCTCAGTGTGATAGCGTCTTCTGTCCCGACATCTTCTAAGTGGGTGAACCTGTTCACAAGAGGTACAACACCCGGGGACCTTTGAATTCCATGCTTCCCTCCCTTTCTCACCGTCAAACACCTTCTCTCTTCCAGTCGCTTAGGTGTAACAATCTTGCTGTAGGACTTGTCGAGGACATCCACTTGCTTCTCCAGTTCGCCAACACAAGCCTTCTGTAGCTGTACCTGGATAAACCCTCCTGAACTACTGGATTAGATCCCGGTCTGTAACCCACTCCTGGGATATCTTTAGTGAATCTGAAGAATGGTCTGGATCCAAAACATCACCCATTTCGTCCCTCCGGAGATACTGCTTGTCCCGCTGAGTGACTCCAGCAGTTTGTATCTAATCTGGGGTCTGCTACTCTATTTTGAGATTGGAGGTGGTCACAGGGTCGGGAAAGGAGGTGTAGGTGCTAGTGGGAAGCGGAGAATGTCACGAACACAGGTAGAGGGGTGTAGGGGACGGGGACGAGTATAGAAATCGCTGTGCTGGTTCTCCGCCACTGGGTGGTGGTATTACTCTATCTCAGGCTCTCGCCCTCTCACCCCCAACCCTTCCCCCATCTTATAACCAGAAGAGGGTGAGAAAAAGAGAGGGGGTAAAATGTCCATTCGATTCTCCCTTTTCCAAAACTACTGGAAAGCGCTGGCAGGGATGGTGATGGAGCCGAGACAAATCCCAGACCTTCACAGGAAACAACCTCTGCATATCAATGCTGTTCAGGGTCTTGCCATTAAGTATAGACATTCCCTTTATTTTCAACCTCCCAAGTGCAACAGCTCACACGCAGTTAAGTTGCAACTAATCTATATCCTTCTGACAGCCTTCCTCACAGTTGTACTTCCAATTTTACAAACAAAACAAAATTATCTCCCTCTAGCTCGTACCTCATACTGTATATAGTAGAGAGTATGTTGACTGGGTGCATCGCGGCCTGGTTCGGCAACTTAAACGACCAGGAGATTACAGAGAGTGGTAGGCACCGCCTGATCCAGCATTTGATAAAGGACCTCGAGGTTAATGAGCCATTTGGAGTCAGTGACCATAACATGGTCAGGTTTAATCTACAGTTGGAGAGGGAGAAGGGTAGATCGGAGGTGTCAGTGTTGCAGTTAAATAGAGGGGACTATGCGGCCATGAGGGAGGAGTTGCCAAAGTTGACTGGAAAGATACACTGGCAGGGATCAACAGTGGAACCAAAATGGCAGGTATTTCTAGGAATAATACAGGTGAAGGGTCAGTTCATTTCTGGGAGGAAGAAAGATTCCAAGGGGGAAAAGGGACGACCATGGCTGACAAGGGACGTCATGGAGAGTGTAAAATTAAAGCGAAGAAGTACGACATAGCAAAGATGAGCGGGAAGCAAGAGGATTGGGTAATGTTTAATGAACAACAGAAAATAACCAAAAAGACAATACAGAATGACAAGATGAGGTACGAAGGTAAGCTAGCCAAGAATACAAAGCAGGATAGTAAAAGCTTCTTTAGGTATGTGAAGAGGAAAACACTATTTAAGACCAAAGTTGGACCCTTGAAGACCGAAGAAGGTGAATGCATTGTGGGAAACAAGGACATGGCAGATGAGATGAACAGGTACTTTGGATCTGTCTTCACTAAGGAGTAAAGAAACAATCTTCCTGATATAGTAATGGCCAGAGGATCTGGGGTGACGGAGGAACTGAAGGAAATCCATTATAGGCAGGAAATGGTGTTGGATAGACGGATGGGACTGAAGGCTGATAAATCCCCAGGGACTGATGGTCTACATCCCAGGGTACTTGAGAAAAGTGGCTCTAGAATTCGTGGATGCATTGGTGATAATTTTCAAATGTTCTATAGACTGAGGATCAGTTTCTGTGGATTGGAGGGTAGCTAATGTTATCCCACTTTTTAAGAAAGACAGGAGAGAGTAAACAGCGAATTATAGACCACTTAGCCTGATATCGGTGGTGGGGAAGATGCTGGAATCAATTATTAAAGATGAGATAACCGAACATTTGGATAGCAGTAGGTACACAAAATTGCTGGGGAAACTCAGCGCGTGCAGCAGCATCTATGGAGCGAAGGAAATAGGAGCCGTTTCGGGCCGAAACCCTTCTTCAGACTGATGGGGGGTGGGAGAAAGAAGGAAAAGGGGGAGGAGGGGGAGGAGCCCGAGGGCGGGCGGATGGGAGGGTGGGAGGAGACAGCTAGAGGGTTAAGGAAGGGGAGGAGACAGCAAGGGCTAGTAAAATTGGGAGAATTCAATGTTAATGCCATAAGAACGCAAGGTCCCCAGACGGAATATGAGGTGCTGTTCCTCCAATTTCCGCTGTTGCTCACTCTGGCAACGGAGGAGACCCAGGACAGAGAGGTCGGATTGGGAATGGGAGGGGGAGTTGAAGTGCTGAGCCACCGGGAGTTCAGGTAGGATTTTGCGGACTGAGCGGAGGTGTTCGGCGAAACGATCGCCCAACCTACGCTTGGTCTCCCCGATGTAAATCAGTTGACATCTAGAGCAGCGGATGCAGTAGATGAGGTTGGAGGAGATACAGGTGAACCTTTGTCGCACCTGGAACGACTGCTTGGGTCCTTGAATGGAGTCGAGGGGGGAGGTGAAGGGACAGGTGTTGCATTTCTTGCGGTTGCAACGGAAAGTGCCCGGGGAGGGGGTGGTGCGGGAGGGAAGGGAAGAATTGACGAGGGAGTTGCGGAGGGAGCGGTCTTTGCGGAAGGCAGACATGGGGGGAGATGGGAAGATGTGGCGAGTGGTGGGCTCACGTTGGAAGTGGCGGAAATGGCGGAGGATTATGTGTTGTATTTGGCGGCTAGTGCGGTGAAAGGTGAGGACCAGAGGGACTCTGCCCTTGTTGCGAGTTCGGGGATGGGAAGAGAGAGCAGTGTTACGGGGTATGGATGAGACCCTGGTGTGAGCCTCATCTATGGTGGCGGAGGGGAATCCCCGTTCCCTGAAGAACGAGGACATTTCCGATGCCCTGGTGTGGAATGTCTCATCATGGGAACAGATGCGGCGTAGGCGGAGGAATTGGGAGTAGGGGATGGAGTCTTTACAGGGGGCAGGGTGGGAAGACGTGTAGTCCAGATAGCCATGTGAGTCAGTGGGTTTGTAATGTATGTCGGTCAGGAGTCTGTCCCCTGCGATGGAGATGGTGAGGTCAAGGAATGGTAGGGGAGTGTCGGAAATCGTCCAGGTGTATTGGAGTGCCGGATGGAAGTTGGTGGTGAAGTGGATGAAGTCAGTCAGTTGTGTGTAGGTGCAGGAGGTGGCCCCAAATCAGTCGATAGCAGTAACAGGATCGGTCCGAGTCTGCTTGGATTTACGAAAGGGAAATCATGCTTTACTAATCTTCTGGACATTTTTGAAGATGTAAATAGGAAAATGGACAAGGGAGAGCCAGTGGATGTGGTGTATCTGGACTTTCAGAAAGCATTTGATAAGGTCCGACAGAGGAGATTAGTGGGCAAAATTAGGGCACATGGTATTGGGGGTAGAGTGCTGACATGGATAGAGAAGTGTTTGGCAGACAGGAGTAGGGATTATCGGGTCCCTTTCAGAATGGCAGGCGGTGCAGAATGGCAGTGACTAGTGGGGTACCGGAAGAATCGGTGCTGGGAACGCAGCTATTTACAATATACATCAATGATTTGGATGAAGGGATTCAAAGTAACATTAGCAAATTTGCAGATGACACAAAACTGGGTGGCAGTGTGAACTGTGGGGAGGATGCTATGAGAATGCAGGGTGACTTGGACAGGCTGGTGGAGTGGGCAGATGCATGGCCGATTAATTTTAATGCGGATGTGAGGTTTAATTATGTGAGGTTATCCACTTTTGTAGCAAAAACAGGAAGGCAGATTACTATCTAAATGGCGTCAAGTTGGGAAAATGGGTAGTACAACGGGATCTGCGGGTCCTTGTACATCAGTCTATATAAGTAAGCATTCAAGCACAGCAGGCAGTGAAGAAAGCGAATGGCATGTTGGCCTTTATAACAAGAGAAATCGAATATAGGAGCAAAGAGGTCTTTATGCAGTTGTACAGAGCCCCAGTGAGACCAAACCTGGAATATTGTCTGCAGTTTTGGTCCCCTAATTGTGGAAGGACATTCTTGGTATTGAGGGAGTGCAGCGTAGGTTTACAAGGTTAAATCCTGGGATGGCGGGACTGTCATATGCTGAGATAATGGAGCAGCTGGGCTTGTACACTCTGGAGTTTAGAAGGGTGAGAGGGATCTCATTGAAACATATAAGATTGGTTAGGGTTTGGACACGCTAGAGGCAGGAAACATGTCCCCGATGTTCGGGGAGTCCAGAACCAGGGGCCACAGTTTAAGCATACGGAGTAAGCCATTTAGAACGGAGACGAGGAAACACTTTTTCTCTCAGAGAGTGGTGAGTCTGTGGAATTCTCTGCTTCAGATGGCGGTGGAGGTAGGTTCACTGGATGCTTTCAAGAGAGAGCTAGATAGGGCTCTTAAAAATAGCGGCGTCAGGGGATATGGGGAGAAGGCAGGAACGGGGTACAGATTTGGAATGATCACCCATGATCACATCGAAGGGCCGAATGGCGTACTCCTGCACCTATTGTCTACGGTCTATTGTCTATTTTCATGGGTAATGATGACCCCACCATAAAAGGGATCTATAGGTGTCCCTGCCTCAAAAAGGAAACCAGTATCATCAGATACAAACACCACAATGGCCAACCTCTCATTTCACTCCTGCCTTCGGGTAATAGAAATGTGAGAAGATCATATCTATGACCAAAGTTACAAGGAGAAAATGCCACCAGCAGCTTGTCTTAGACCAGCCACATTGAAGCAATAGCACAGAAAGCACACCAACCCTTCTACTTCCTTGGACTGCTTAGGAAGTTCAGTATGTCCCTAACAACTCTCATCAACTTCTACAGATGCAGCAATAGAAAGCACTTTATCGGAATGCATCACAGCATGGTTTGGGAACAGCTCCATCGAAAAACCGCAAGAAATCGCAGAGAGTTGTGGACGTAGCCCAGACCATCACGTAAACCAACGTCCCTTCCATTGACGCCATCTACATTTTAGGTTGCTTCTGCAGTCACCAGCATAATCAACCGTCTCACCCCAGTCACTCCCTCTTCTCCCCTCCCATCAGGCAAGGGGTTCAGAGGTATGACATTGCATATTTCCAGATTCAGGGACAGTTTCTTAGAGCTGTCATCAAGCAACTGAATCGTCCTCTCACCAGCTTGAGAGCGATCCTGGCCTTCCATCGACCTCATCACGCAGAGGGATCCTGGAGTGCAAATCTATAGTTCACTGAAGATGGCAGCACAAGTAAATAGAGCAGTAAGAAATGCATATGATGTGCTTGCCTACATCGGTTGGGACATTGAGTATAAGAATCAGGAAGTCACGATGGAGCTTTATCAGTCTTTGGCCAGGCCGCATTTGGAGTATTACGTGCAGTTCTGGTCGATCCCATTAAATGAAGGATGTGGAGGCTTTTGAGAGGATGCGGAGGAGGTTTACCAGAATGCTGGTTGGAATGGAGGGTTCCAGCTGCTGGGGGAGGTTGGACCGAATTGGATTATTTCCCGTGGGATACGGGAGGTTGAGGGGAGACCTGATAGAAGTATAGAAAACTACTAGAGGCAGAGAACATCCCCCCCCCCCCCCCCCCCAGTGGAAATGTCAAAGACAAGAGGGCATAAATTTAAGGTGAGAGGGGCAAAGTTTAACGGAGATATGCGGAGCAATATTTTTTACACGGCGCGTTGTGGGTGCCTGAAGTGCGATACCGGCGGGCGGTGGTGGACGCACATACAATAGATGCATTTATGAGGCTTTCAGACAGGCAAATTGAAGTGCAGAGAATGGAGGGAAATGGATCATGAGCAGGTCGATTAGATCAATGGCGATGAGATTGCTTTGTGAACGGACTTTGTTGGCCGAATGGCCTGGTCCAGTGCTGTAATGTTTTCTGTTGTATCATAAAATATAGGAGCATAATTAGGCCATTCAGCCCATCTACATTATTCAATCGTGGGTGATTTATCCTCCCCTCTCCACCGCATTCTCAGGCTTTCTCCCCCTAACATTGGACCTCCTTAATAATCAAGAACCTGTTTATTTTTTCTTTAAAAATAGCATGTTAACTGGCCTCCAACGACAACTGTGCAAATGAATTCCACAGTTTCACCATGCTCTGGCTAACGGAATTCGACCACATCTTTCAAAAGGTATTCTGAATTATTTATTCTTCGAAAACTAGATTGCACAATTTCTACCCAAATACTTCCGCCATTTGTGATAAATGTTTATTTCAGAATGCTACTTTAACACATTCTTTTGTTTCTTGTATAATATTACACACAATTTGGAGCGAAATCTTTGAATTTTTCACAAAATTACTTAAGATAAAACTTGACCCTAACACTGAATTGGTTATATTTGGATTACTGGAAGACGTGAATAAATTGAATACGTTTCAAAAATCATTTTTTAATTATGGTTTAATAACGGCAAAAAAAATTATATTGACATTTTGGAAAAATACATCAGTACGTACGCTAAAGATGTGGATTTCAAACAAGTTGGAAACCCTACATCTTGAAGAAATACGATTCCTCCTAACAGACAAAGTAAACAAATTCCAAAGGATTTGGTCTCCATTTGTCGATTTCTTGGAAGCATATGGTGCAATGCAAACGTAGGAACGATCCGTTTCAGGACTGGGTGAATGGTGGTCAAGAATAACAAATAGCTATCTCTCTTTTATTCTTCTGCTTACTACCTTGCTTCTTTTCTTTTCATTCTCTTTCTTTTCTCATTTTCCTTTTCTTACTTTCTGATATCACACACGTTTCTATTTCTTTTCTATTCTTTCTAAGTCTTCTTTTTATTGTTAAAATAAAAATTATAAGAAGCTGTACATGAATTGTAACATGCCAATATATACTAGGTACCTAAAAAGGTACCATATTATTGTACATACTTCTAATTTTTAAAAAAAGAAGAAAATAAATCATTATTTATTCTGTGCCTAAGCCCTTTGGTCCTGGACTCTCCGACTAGTGGAACAATCCTTTCCACATCCGCTCTATTCAGGCCTTTCACTATTCGGTAATTTCAATAAGATTTCCCCTCATCGTCCTAAACTCCAGTGAGAACAGACCCAGAGCAGTCAAGCCTCATCCACGGGACCATTCTCGTAAACATTCTCTGGACACATTACAATTCCATCACATCTTTCCTCAGATATGGGGCCCAAAACTGCTCACAGTACCCCAAATGCAGTCTGACCAATGCCTTATGAAGCCTCAGCCCTGTTTTTACATTCTAATCCTCCAGAAATTAAAACTAGCATCATGTTTTTCTTCCTCACGACCGCCATTTGTTGGTCCTTTCTTTCAACGGAAGAAACCATGACCATGACCTCCAGGTTCAGGAACAGATTCTTCCCAGCAAACATCAGGCTGTTGAATACTGCCTTAAGACTAACTAAACTCTAAACTACGAACTGTCAGGGCGAGAGAGAGAGAGAGAGGAGGAGAGAGAACGAGGGAGAGAGAGAGAGCGCAGGAGATGGGGAGGTAGGGGAGAAAAAGGGAGGGTGATGGCGAGAAAGGAGAGGGGGGAGAGAGAGGGTAGCGAGTGCCGAGGGCTAGAGCAAGAGAGAGGGGGAAAGGTATAAAGGAGAACGATTTGAAGACATTTATTTAGACTATAAGAGATATAGCGTGGAAACAGGTTCTTTGCCCTACCGACTCTGCGCCGACCAACGATCACCCCGAATACTATCACTATCCTCCATACTAGGCACAGTCGAAATTTAACAGGAACCAATTAACCTACAAACCTGCATGGAGTTCGATTGTGGAAGGAAACCGGAGGACCTGGAAAAAATCCATGTGGTTACAGGGAGAAGGCAGAAACATAGAAACATAGAAAAATAGGTGCATGAGCCATTCGGATCTTCGAGCCAGCACCACCATTCGATATGATCATGGTTGATCATCTAAAATCAATATACCATTCCTGCTTTTTTCCCATATCCCTTGATTCATTTCGCCCTAAGAGCTAAATCTAACTCTCTCTTGAAAACATCCAGTGAATTGGCCTCCACTGCATTATGTGGCAGAGAATTCCACAGATTCACAATTCTCCGGGTGAAGATGATTTTCCTCATCTCATTCCTAAATGGCTTACCCCTTATTCTTCAACTGCAACTCATGCATCTGGCCTGTCCATATGATACCCTCTCATCCTTCTGAATTCCAGTGAATACAAGGCCAGTCGACCCATTCTTTAATCACATGTCAATAGTCAATAGACAATAGGTGCAGAAGTAAGCCATTCAGCCCTTCGAGCCAGCACCGCCATTCACTGTGATTATGGCTGGTCGTCCACAATCAGTATCCCCTTCCTGCCTTCTCCGCATATCCCTTGACTCTGCTAAAATTAAGAGATGTATCTAACTATCTCTTGAAAGCAGATATTCCCTCCGATACACAACTCTCTGGTTGAAAAAAATGTTTTCCTCATCTCCGTTCTAAATGGCCTACCCCATATTCTTAAACTGTGGCCCCTGATTCTGGACACCTCCAACATCGGGAACATGTTTCCTGCCTCTAGCATGTCCAATCCATTAAGAATTTAGCCTGTCCAACTACAACATTCTTAAGTGGTTGGACTGGCTAGATGCAGGAAGATTATTCCCGATGTTGGCGAAGTCCAGAACAAGGTGTCACAGTTTAAGGATAAGAGGGAAGTCTTTTAGAACCGAAGGGAGAAAATCATTTTTTACACAAAGAGTGGTAAATCTGTGGAATTCTCTGCCACATAAGGCAGTTGAGGCCAGTTCATTAGCTAGATTTAAGAGGGAGTTAGATGTGGACCTTGTGGCTAAAGGGATCACGGGGTAAGGAGAGAAGGCAGGTATGGGATATTGATTTGTATGATCAGCCATGATCATATTGAATGGCGGAGCAGGCTCGAAGGGCCGAATGGCCTACTCCTGTACGTATTTTCTATGTTTCTATGTTTCTATAATTTTATGTTTCAATACGATACCCTCTCATCCTTCTAAATTTCGGTGTAATCAAGCCCAGTCGCTCAATTCTTTCAACAGATGACAGTCCCATCATTCTAGGAATTAATCTTGTGAACCTAAGCTGCTCTCCCTCAATAGCAAGAATGCCCCTCCTCAAATTTGGGAACCATAACTGCACACAATACTTCACGCGTGGTATAACTTTAGAAGGACCTATATTCCTAAACTCTACTCCTCTTATTATGAAGGCCGTCAGTTTTCTTCTCTTCTTGCTGTACCTGCTGTGACTGATGAACAAGGACACACTGATCTCGTTGTATTTCCCCTTTTCGGCCCCGTTCCTTCATCGGTCAGTGTATTCACTATGAGTTAGGAAGTCACGATGCAGCTTTATTGAACTTTGGTCAGGCCGCATCTGGAATATTGCATGCAGTTTTGGTTGCTCCTTTGCAGGAGGCTGTGGAGGCTATGAAGAGGGTGCAGAGGAGGTTACCAGAATGCTGCGTGAATTAGTGAGCATTACAACGTTTAATTTCAGGTTTATTTGGTCCCTGAGGTGCAGTAAAAAGCTGTGTTTTGCCTGCTATCCAAATATATCAGATTATAGGGGGGGGGGGTGCACGGAAGGCCATACGGTCAATGGGAATGATGCACATGGTAGCTCGAGCCTTATGGACTACAAGGCAGCTTCCGGCATACACCAGTAACACACGGAACACGTACGTTCTTACCTGGTATAACCAGCAAAATGGTCAATTTTGGTGCTTGTTAAAATTGGCGAAATGGGGGTAAGATAGGAGTTATCATACTTCAGAATTCCAAAAGTGAGGAGAAATTATGGGAGTGAGAAGCAAGAGCTGAAGGGACAACAACAGCTAAAGTGTTTGCCGAATATTGGCCGTGTAGATATCAAGATTGTATATATTGGGAATTATCGCGTTTGCTCACTGCATTTCATCAACAGTAAGACATTATTTTTGATTTTTCTTGATTCCTTTGGCATCTAAAATGTTTTAGAAGTGATAAATCTGGCTCTAAAATTATAAAATCGCCCATGGTTCTCAAGTGGGTTTTTACATGCAAAATGAAAACGCTTCAGAAGCTATATTTATCATTAAAAAAATCACAAACCACACGTTGATTTTGAATTACATTTTACTCAGATGCAAGTCAAGGGATGACATAATTGTTAGGTGCTAATTGGACATAATCCAGCTCGTTAAATTTACAATATCTGTGTAAGGAAGTGGGTGGATACATTTTATTATTTGCCAAACAACACATTTCAATTTTACTTATTTAATGCCTACACAATTATTTATATTTATTTATTCATTCATTTTTGCATTACAGAACATCCTGCAGCATGGAAGGATGTTATTAATCGTGATTGGGCACCAACTGTGAATATGGGACGCAGTGATGACAATGAGAATGGATAGACAACGTACACAAGAACGCCATACGCGTGCGACAAGAAGTGAGCGTATGAAGGCAGATTTGATCTCAGCTGAAGCAATCGTAGCTCTGCAAGATGATGCTGGACAGATTAATAATGATGAAAACTTTGAACCGGAGCTGAAAGTACACAATGTACTTCACATGGATACTCAAACACCAGTCAAAGAGACAATGGACACATCAACAGAAATGTGTGCAACAGACATAACAGTTCCGGAAGCACAAGCAGAAAACACCAATCAAGAGCTCTCTAAAGCAAGACAAGAAGCAGCCCAAATTAAGTAAACACAAGAAAGCTTTGCCAACGAATACTAAAAGGTTAGCTCTACATGGGTTTACCACAATTTGCCATTTTGATGCTGGTCTTCAATTGTGTTAAGGACAAGCTCCCCACTAGACATTCACTAACCCATTTTCACCAGTTGCTGGTCATCTTGATGAAGCTCAGACTTGCAGTGCTTCATGAACATCTGGCGCATCGATTCCGTGTTAGTGATTCCACAATATCGCGCTTATTCAATACTGGGATTGATACCATTTACGGCATATCGGTTAATTGCTTGGCCTGAAAGAGAGGTTCTGTGGAAGACCAATGCAATTTCGGCGGACAATTGGAAAGCGTGTGGCAGTGAATATAGATTGCCTTGAAATATTTTGTGATAGACCTACGAGTTTATAGACGCGCGCACAGACTTGGTCGAACTATAAACACCATATCACCATCAAGTTTTTAATAAGTGTAACACCATGTGGTGCTATATCATTTTATCTGCAGCATGGCGGGGCGGGGGAGGGCAGAGGCCCAGATAAAACAATTCCATTTTCATTTTGACCACCTGCTCCCTGGAGATATCATTTTAGCTGATCGCGATTTCGACATAAATGATGATGCCGATGTTTACGGTTGAAGCAGAAATTCCTGCATTTACAAGAGGGAAAGCACAACTATCTGCGCTGGATGTGGAAAAAAGTTGTGAATTAGCACATTTACGCATTCATGTGGAGCGTGTGTTTGGTGGTGTGGGGCAAAAATATCTAATTCTCAGTTAAATACCTCAGTTGCCTGGGTTTCAACAACTAAGTTACAGAGATACGTTGAATTAGTTAGGTCTTTATTCTCTGGAGCGCAGAAGGTTAAGGGGGGGCTTGATTGAGGTCTTTAAAATGATGAGAGGGATAGACAGAGTTGATGTGATCAAGCTTTTCCCTTTGAGAATATGGAAAATTCAAACAAGAGGACATGACTTCAGAATTAAGGGACAGAAGTTTAGGGGTAACATGAGGGGGAACTTCTTTACTCAGAGAGTGGTAGCGGTGTGGAATGAGCTTCCAGTGGATGTGGTGGCGGCAGGTTCGTTGGTATCATTTAAGAATAAATTGGATAGGCATATGGATGAGAAGGGAATGGAGGGTTATGGTATGAGTGCAGGCAGGTGGGACTAAGGGGAAAAAAGTTGTTCGGCACGGACTTGTAGGGCCGAGATGGCCTGTTTCCGTGCTGTAATTGTTATATGGTTATATATGGTTAATTCTAAGTTATGCTGTACAACTGGAGTACATGATGACCAACTGAAACTCAAGTACTCAAAATTGATTAAATTGCAAGGATCTGTGTGCACTTTTCAACTTAAATGAATGCACAGTTCACAGTAGGTGGAGATAGTTGTGCTTTCCTACGAACAATAAAAACTTTCAAAAAAGTTAATTGGCCCATCAGCATTTATCATGGGTGAAATTGCAAGTAATTGTCAAATCATTGAATAACAAACACAGAAGATAAAGTGCACTTCAAATTCTTTAACATTATACTTAAAATTTTCAGTTTGAAAAATAGACTGTTGTGTGAAAATGAACACAAAATGTCCTATTATGTGGTTGTATGCAGTGCGAGGCTAGCTTGGTATACAAATGCCAGACTTGGTATTGATGAGAAACCTGTTCAGCACAAAACATGCAGGTCACTTGTTTTTGTGAACTTTTCTTTGTGATGTCGGGAGCAGGCTACAATTTGGGAAAAGCCATTTCATTTAGTTTTTCATAATTTTTTGGCAATTTCAGACATTCAAAATGAAACCACGTGATAGGACACATTGGGTTACATAGAAACATAGAACCTTAGAGAATAAATGCAGAAAGAGACCATTCGGCCCTTCGAGCAAACACAACCATTCATTGTGATGATTGGTGATCGTCCCCAATCAATAACCCGTGCCTGCCGTCTCCCCATACCCCTTGATTCCATTAGCCCCCAGAGCTCTATCTAACTCTCTCTGTGATTCACTCAGTGATTTGGCCTCCACTGCCCTCTCTGGCATGGAATGATACAAATTCACAACTCTCTGGGTGAAAAAGTGTTTTCTCACCACAGTCCTAAATGCCCTCCCCTTTATTCTACGAATGTAGCCCCTGGTTCTCGACTCGTCCAACACAGGGAAACATTTCCTGCATCAAGCCTGCCAGTCCTTTTATAATTTTACATGTTTCTATAAGACCCCCCCCCCCCCATCTTTTAACATATGATGGTCTTGCCAACCCAGGGATCAATCTCGTGAACCAACGCTGCACTGCCTCAATCACAAATATGTCCTCAAATTATGAGACCAAAACTGTACACAATACTCCAAATGTGGTCTTACTGGAGCCCTATACAACTGCAGAAGAACCGCTATACTCCTATACTGAAATCATCTTGTTATGAAGGACATCATTCCATTAGCTTCCTTCACTGCCTGCTGTACCAGTAAGCCAACTTTCAGTGACCGGTGTACAAGGACACCCAGGTCTCGCTGCATCACCCCCTTACCTAAACTAACCCCATTGAAATAAAAATCTGCCCCCTTGTTTTTGCCACCAACGTGGGTAACCTCACATGTATCTGTATTATACTGCATCTGCCACGCATGTGTCCACTCACTCAACCTGCCCAGGTCTCCCTGCAACCTCCTAACATCCTCTTCACAGTTCACACTGCCATCCAGCTTTGTGTCATCCGCAAACTTACTCGTGTTCCCTCTTCCAAATCATTATATATACGGTAAACAGTTGCGGCCCCAACACCGAGCCTTGCGGCATTCCACTCGGCACTGTCTGCCCTTCTGAAAAGGACCCGTTCACTCCTACAATTTGCTTCCTGTCTGTCAACCAATGTTCTATCCATGTCAACACCCTACTCCCAATACCATGTGACCTAATTTCGGTCACCACTCTCCGGTGCGGGGCCTTATCAAAGGCTTTCTGTAAGTTTAGATACACTACATCCACTGGCTCCCCTTCATCCATTTTACTTGTCACATCCTCAAAAAAATCCAGAAGATTAGTCAAGCATGATTTTCCTTTCATAAATCCATGCTGACTTGGACTAATACCTTTACTGCTATCCAAATGCCTTATTATTACCTCTTTAATAATTGACTCCAGCATTTTCCCACCACCGAAGTCAGGCTAACTGCTCTGTAATTCCCCATTTTCTCTATCGCTCCTTTCTTGAAAAGTGGGATAACACTAGCTATCCTCCAATCCATAAGAACTGATCCTGAATCTATTGAACATTGGAAGATGATCACCAATGCGTCCACTATTTCTAGAGCCACCACCCAAATGACCCTGGGATGCAGACCATCAGGCCCAGGGGATTTATCATCCTTCAGTCCCATTAGCCTACCCAATACTATTTCTTGCCTAATGGAAATTTATTTCAGCTCCTCTACCCCTTAAGATCCTCTGTTCTCCAGTACTTCTGGGGTATTGCTTTGTGTCTTCCTTAGTGAAGACAGATAATTGATAATTATTTTCAATTATCCTGTTGTACGAGGATAATTGAAAATAAAGAGAAAGAAAAAGTGTTAAAATAGCTGTTCAACTCTTCTGCCATTTCCGTGTACCCCATAATAATTTCACGCGTGTCTGCCTTCGAGGGACCCACATTTGACTTTGCTATTCTTTTTCACTTAACATATCTAAAGAAGCCTTTACTGTCCTCATTTATATTCCTGGCCAGCTTCCCCTCGTATTTCATCTTTTCAACCCATATTGCCCGTTTTGTTTCCTTCTGTTGTCCTATGTAGGTTTCCCAATCATCTGGCTTTCGGCTACTCTTTGCTGCGTTATACCTCTTTTATTTTAGTTTTATTCTATTCCTAACTTATTTTGTCAGCCACAGTTGCCTCCTACTCACTTTAGAATCTTTCTTCCATGTTCCCTCTTTCACCCTCCTAACGGTAGCACCATTTTTGTTCATCCTGGTCATCGGTCTCCAGGACATTCTCTGACATATTTTTGGGACGACTGGTAAAATGCTTACTAACACGCATGTGTAGCACGCCTTCCTTGAACAAGTGAGTGGCAGCAGTTACTGCATCTGTCTAAAAAGTATGATTACACACTATACGCTCGATATGGGGACGGACGCGTCACAGGTCCGATCCACAAAATCGCAAAACGATTCTCTGAGGCAATTATTTAGGCCTGGACCTGGAAGTAGTACGCATGCTCCTTGGACAGATGAAGCTCATCATTCACATCCTGAAGACAAAACTGTTTGTCCATGTACATTAAAGACATGTCCTTCTTACAGAACGGACATTTAATTTCACAAACACCGAAACGCTTATCTCGAAACTATGCTCAGCACAATGAACCAGTCCATCCGTTGTTGCACCCAAATGAGGGTCCTTTGGGTTAATGTTCAGTCATAGATACATAGATAGAAAATAGGTGCAAGTGTAGGCCATTCGGCCCTTCGACCATTCAGTCCTGAGTTTCACTATGAAACCGGAATATTCAGCACGCATATAATCCTCGTAATATTGTTCATGGTCACGGCCCCATCTTGTTGCCTCGGTGCGAAATCGGCACAGTCCACACCGATTTGATCAGATTAATTGCAGGAGAACCTGCATTCGGCCTGCCTTGCAATGACAGTAGGCACGGTATATCTGGCCATTTGTCCCAATATCCCACGCCATCAATAAATTAGAAGTCACGCCTACAGCCTGCGAATGCAGAACTTGTTGTACGAGGATAATTGCAATAAAGAGAAAGAAAAAGTGTTAAAATAGCTTCCAATAAGTAATTGCCATAACAAATGATCGAAAGCTTATATTTCCATACACCACTCGTAAGTGTGGATGATTATTTGGGATATATACTCTAATGTTGTGTAACTAACCATTTGCAAACTGAATGTAAGCCTCTGATGTCTTGTGCACCTGGAAATGATTCGCTGTGCATGGACTAGGCGTTGAGATGAGGTATACCATAATGTCCTTGGAATTCAATTCTGGCAGTTCGGTGATGTCACGGGATTTCTCAGCTTCAGGCGTTAAGTAAGGGTCAATGCCAATCAAGGGGACTTTTTGGCATATTGTGTGTACTCCTCAGTTGCTAGATTTGAAGTATACTGCGACAATTGAACGGAGTCTCGGACAGAAGGCGGGCCCGCTGTACTAGCAGCCATAGTATGTGCTTACCTGTAGTTCGCCCCTTGTGCTACAAAAGACGTTGTGTAGCAACCGTACGGGTCAGGGGTCGAGACGTCGCCTGCCGTGCAAGGGCTCTATTCACTACATAATAGCAACCAGTTCACACTCAAGTACAATATGTAGAGCAATGGGGAAGATACATTGCGGAATAGAGATCAGCATTATAGCACATCAATTCATATGACAAACTGGGGTTGGACAGACTTGGGTGGTTTTCTTTGGGACATCAGTGGTTGAGACCTGAGAGAAGTAAATACAATTACGAGGCATAGATAAGGTTGGTAGGAAGAAAGGCCTCCAGAGTGGAAATGTTAAAACAAGAAGGCATTGCTTTAACGTGAGAGAGGCAAAGTTTAAAAGTGATGTGCGGGGCCATTTCGTTTCAGTTTAGTTTATTGTCATGTACAGTGAAAAGCTTTCTACCAGTCAGCAGAAAGACAATACATGATTACAATCGATCCATTTACAGGGCAAAGATACATGACGAGGGAATAACATTTAGTGCAAGGTATAGCCGGCAAAGCCCGATCAAGGATAGTCCGAGCGTCATCAATTAGGTAGATATTAGTTCAGCACTCCTCTCTGTGTATGGTAGGATGATTCATTTGCCTGATAACATCTGGGAAGAAACTGTCCCTGGATCTGGTGGTGCGCGTTTTCTATACCTTTTGCCTGATGGGAGTGGGGAGAAAAGGGGATGCCCACGGTGCAACATGATTATGCTACTGGCCTTGCCGAGGCAGCGTGAGGTATAAGTGTAGTCTATAGAAGGGTGGTTGGTTTGTATGATGGTCCGGGCTTCGTCCACAATTCACTGCAATTTATTGTGGTCTTGGATGGAGCTGTTCCCAAACCAAGCTGTGATGCATCCTGATAAACTGCTTTCTATGGTGCATCTGTAGAAGTTGGTGAGAATTGTAGAGGATATGCCGAACTTCCTAAGCCTTCTGAGGAAGCAGAGGCCTTATTTTTATACACAGAGGTGGTGGGGGCCGGGAACGCGCTGCCAAGGGTGGAAGTGGAGGCAGATACAATTGCGCCGATTAAATGGCTTTGAGATGGATATGAAGGAATGGAGGGGTATGGACCAAGTACAGGCAGAGGAGATCGTGTTCGGCAGACTGCAAGAGGCTGCTCCTGTGTTGGGTCGGATGTTCCACATGTTGCTGGTAATTCCTCGAAGAGTCTCATTTTTCAAGAGTACTAATTCGGAAGCAATGCCATCTAGTCTTTGACATTTCCACCTTGATGGGGAGAAAGGTACTGACTGTCTACCCTATCTACACCGCTCGTAATTTTGTATACTTACATTTGATGCCAAATTAAACTTTTCTCCTCTGCCTTTGTGTGATCCATATCCTTCCAATCCTTGCCTATCCAACTAAATCCATCCAGCATGCACATCCTCTTCCTGTAGCTCAGGCCATCGAGTCCTGGCAACAACCTCGTATATTACTCTGCACCCTTTCCAGCTTGACCACATTCTTCATGTAGCAGGGCTACCAACACTGAACGCAATACTCCACGCGCGACCTCGCCAACTTCTTAAACAATTGTAACAGGATGTAACTGTAACAACTGTAACTTATATATTCAATACGCTAACTAATGAACGCCAATATGCCTAAAGTCTTCTTGACCACACTATCTATCTGTGATGGCACATTCAGGGAACTATCTTCCCGCACTCCTTGATCACTCTGCTCCACAACATTCCCCGTCTACATATGATCCCACTTTCAGGAAACTATGTACCTGCAATCCCATATACCATGGCGCTACAACACTCCCTGTACACCTGTGACGCAATTTCAGGAAACAATGTAGCAAAACTCCTACATCCAATCGGTCTACAGCCCAACTTCCTGTGATGCCACTTTCCGGCAACTATGTTCTTGCACTCCTGGATCCTTGGCTCTACAACGCTTCCTGTCCATGTGTGATGCAATTTTCAGGGAAATAATTACCTGCATCCCCAGATTCCTTTGCTCTCCGACATTCGCTGTCTACATGTGACGCCACTTTGCAACGGAACTACGCAGAAAGGGGGGAGGGGGAGAAATCACTTGTTTGTTTCTGACTTGTACAATTTGGCATCCTGTGGCTTCAGAAAATTCTGAGTCAAATGGAAACAAAAGCTGACAGAGATCGAGCAAATGCAGGGGAATGGAAAACAACAAGTAGCAGGTGCCTGGGAGGAGGCGGCAGTTCTTGCGGATGTGGTCTACAGAACATTTGTCTGTTCCACTACAACTGCCTGTCGAAAGTAGGTCACACCATATCTGCCTGGCTTGTGGTCTAGCAAGCTCTCGACATGTGAGTTTCCGTGTGTCGTTGGGGGGGGGGGGGGGGGGGGGGGGGGGGGGGGGAGATTTTGGTGCCCTGATCTGTGTGCACCTGTTTCTCTCTCTCTCCCTCAACATTTCCTCTCATCTCCCTCCTATTTATCTCACTCTCTCTCTGTCTCTCCCTCTTCCTCTGTTACTGTTGTACAAGATAATGAGCAGAGGAGAGAGAGAAAGCGTGTCTCTTTGTCCCTTACTCTCTCTCTCTCTGTGTCACTCCATCTTTCTCTCTGTGTCTGCTTCTCCTACCCACTCTGTGTGTGTGTGTGTGTGTGTGTGTGTGTGTGTGTGTGTGTGTGTGTGTGTGTGTGTGTGTGTGTGTGTGTGTGTGTGTGTGTGTGTGTGTGTGGCTGCTTCCCCTATCCAGCCCCTCTATCTCTTTCACTTACTCTCTCCCACTCCCTCTGATACAGTTGTACAATACAATTGGAAGTGGAGAGATAGAGAGGAGAGAGTCTCTGCCCCTCTCCCTCTCTCTCTCTCTCCCTCTCTCTATCTCCCTCTCCCTCTGATACAGTCGTCAAAACAGTAGAGGATATAGGTAGAGGAGAGTATCAGCCTCCCTCTCTTACCTTTCTCTCTCTGTCTATCTTCCATCCCTCTCCCCTACTCTTTCAGATCAATGACAATGGGGAGAGGAGAAAGATAGCATGTCTGCCTGTCTCTCTGTAGCTCTCTCTCACTATTTTTATATATCTATCTTCCTCTCGCCTGCCTCCTCTTCTACTGTTTATTTTCTCCCCCCCTCCCCCCCACGGTCAATTTTTTCTCACCTCCCCCCCGCGCATCTCTCATGTTTCTCTGTCTCTATCTGTTCCCAATTCCATCCCTCCCTCTCAGCCTCGTGTCTCCTCTCCTCTCTATCTGTCTCTCTCTCCCTTTCCCTCTTATACAGTTGTACAAGACAACTGAGCGAGGGAGGGAGAGGGAGAGGGGAGGGGGAGGGGGAGGGGGGGGGGGGGGGGTGGGGGAGGGGGAGGGGGAGAGGGATGGGGGGGAGACGAGAAATAGTCATGCAGTACAAAAATAGGCCCTTCGGTCCAAATTTGTAAAATATTAGTCAACAACTCGGCCATTTCTTTATTCCCCATTACTACATCTGCATCATTCTCCATTAGTCCAATGTCAACTGTTGCCTCTTTCTTGCTCATTATATAACTGAAGCAACTCTTGCCATCTTCTTTTTTATTACTGGCGTTCGTATTTCATCTTTTCTCCCCGTATTGTATTTCAGTTTCCCTCTGTTGTTCATTAAAAGTTTCCACATGCTCTGACTTCCCATTAACCTTTGCAATGTAAAACGCCTTCTGATTTTGTTGTATATTGTTCTTGACATCTTGTCAGCCACGGTCAATTATTTCTCCCCCTAGAATCTTTCTTCCTCTTTGGAATTAAAAGAACCTGCATCTTCTAGATTATTCTCAGAAATTCGTGCCATTGCTGTTCCACCGTCATCCCAGCTAGGCTCCCTTTCCAGTCAACTTTGGCCAGTTCTTACTTCATGCCTTTGTAGTCCCCTTTTCCCATCTGCAATACTGACACATCCGATTTAACCTTCTCCCTCTCAAATTACATATTAAAACTTATAATTTTGTCTTCGCTACCTCGTAATGGTTCCTTTACCTTGACTTCCCTTATCAAATCCAGTTCATTACATAACACTAAAACCAAAATTGCCTTTTACCTGGTAGGCTCCTCTGCGAGCTGCTCTAAGATTCAAAGAGGCAGTCCACAAATTCACGTTCATGTTGTCCAGTACCAATCTAATTTTTCCCAGTCTACCTTCATATTAAAATCTTCCATGACCACTGTAGCATTGCCTTTTTACATGCACATTTTATTTCCTATTATAACTTGTTTCCAATATCCCGGCTACTGTTTGGGCGACTGTAAAGACAGTAACTCCCATTAAGGTATTTTCAACCTTATAATTTCTCAGCTCTATCCACAATGACTCAACATCTTCTGATCCTATGTCAACCCTCATTAAGAACTGAATTTATTTTCCTAACCCCACCCCCTTTGCCCACCCTCTACTCCAATCTACTTATGATTTTATGAACTAAAAGTCCTCGTAAATCTTCGCTATCTTCGCTTTTCAGCTCAACAACATAATTCCTGCAGCAGTGTGGTCAAAACTAAAACCGATTGTCCAAATATGGTCTTAAATGTTCGGATTAGAGAATCTTACTTTTAGTTTATAGTTCATTATTGTCACGAGTGCCAAGGTATAGTGAAAATATCTGCTTTCCACCAGATCAGATAATACTCTACATAAATACAATCAAGGCAAACTGAAGAAGAATATGTGGAGCAAAGGGGAAGATAGAGATTGCAAAATATAGACTTCAGCATTGTAGCGCTTCTGTTCCAGAGACAAAGTCTAATGTCCACAGAGCGGTAGAGTAGATTCGGACAGTACCTTAGCTTATGGAATGACTGTTCAGAAGCCTGATTACAAAGGGGAAGAAGCTGTACCTGAGTCCAGTGGTACGAATTTCAAGCTTCTGTACTTCTGCCGGATGGGAGCGGGGATACAAAAGATGACCAGGGTGCAACGTGTTTGTCGACTGCGTTGCCCGAGGCAGCGTGATTTGTACATTGAGTCAAATTTTGGTCTGTATGACAGACAGGGCTACATTCACAACTCTGCGATTATTTGTGGTCTTGGGCCGAACTGTTACCAGAATTAGTTGTGAAGCTACCCAACAGGGTTCTTTTGATAAACCAGGACAGGACCTTCACAGTGAATGATAGAAGAACATTGTAGAACAGAGGGATCTAGGAGTGTCGGAGAGAACTGCAGATGCTCGTTTAAATCAAAGGTAGACACAAAATGCTGGAATAACTCAGCGGGTCACGCATCATCTCTGGGGAGAAGGAATAGGTGACGTTTCGGGTCGAGACCCTTCTTCAGACTGTTGGGCGAGACCCATCTTCAGACAGTCTGAAGCAGGGTCTTGACCCGAAATTTCACTAATTCCTTCTCTGCAGAGATGCTGCCAGATCCGCTGAGTTACTCCAGCATGCTGTGCCTACCAGAGGGAGTGCGGGTACATATTTCCATGAAAGTGGCGTCACAGGTAGACAGGGTGGGCAGAACGGTTTTCAGCATTGGCCTTCATCAGTCAGACTAATGAGCTACCATTTTCAAGAGTGAGCTTTTTTACCTGTACTCCCAGATCCCGCTGCTCAACAACAATCACCGGAGACTTACCATTCACTGTGTAGGTCCTGCCCTTGTTTGATTTCCCAAGACTCAACATCTCACATGTCTCTGTATTAAACTCCAGCAACCATTCCTCAGCCCACCTGTCCTACCGATCAAGATCCTGCTGCAATTTTGGACAACCATCGTCACTATCCACAATTCCACCCACTTCAGTGGTAACTGCAAACTTGCTAATCATCCCTTGTACGTTCTCATCCAAATCATTGATATAGATGACAAACAGCAAATGGCCCAGCACCGAACTCTGAAGCACAGCACCAGTCACAGGCCCAAAGCCTGAAAAACAACCTTCCTTCCATGAAATCAATTTTCTCCACATTCAGATATCTCTAAATGGCTCCTATGTCATTTATGCTTCTGGAGCAGCCTGCGATGCAGAAACTTGTCAAATGCCTGGCTGAATCCATATATACAACATCTACAGCTCTCCAATGTATAACGTTCTTGTGCTCAGCCTCTCCTTGGAGAGGTCTCCATCTCCCGCATTGGCTAGTTTCCAGAGGAGTTTATGAGAAAGATCACATGAATTATTGTATTAACAGATGATGAGCATTTGAGGTCACTGGGCTTGTACTCGCCAGAGCTTTGAAGGATGACAGAGGACCACATTGCATGTTACGGAATAATAAAACTCCTGGATAGAGTGGATGTGGAGAGGATATTTCCACCAGTGGGAGAGTCACGGACCAGAGCCCATAGCCTCAGGATTTAAAAAAAGTACATTTAGAAAGGAGGTGAGGAGGAACTTCTTTAGCCAGAGGGTGATGAACCTGTGAACGTAATTGCCACATCGGGTTGGGAGGCCGACAATTTGTATTTTTAAGGCAGAGATTGACAAATGCTTCATTAGTACAGACATCAGGGGTTATAGGATGAAGGCCGGAGAATGGGGGTTAGAGGGAAAGATTGATCAGCCATGATTGAATGGAGGTGATAGGGTTGACTAATACTACTCTTATAACTTATTATGAACTTTCTGTAGCTCAGGTCCTTTGAATCCTGGCGATTTCTCTTTTACACAAGTACGACCAAAGTAAACGAGTAACAAGCAATATATTTGCAGTAAATCTCTCTTTATTGCTTAAGAAATGACCATGTACAGAAAAAAGAGCCAAATGGCAAATTCTCTGGCGACTTCAGAGTGCTGTGCAAAGACTTTAGTTGGATTTGGAAAATCCACATAATTTACAAGCAATATGATTCCAGAGTCAAAGTTGTAACGGGGTCATGAGCAAACATACTTAACTAATGCGGCAAAGCCAATTAATATTCCACAACGATTGCAATTCCGAGGAAAGGTGGGATCATAGAATCTTGAAACCACAAGATCGTGGATATGCATTCCTGAAATCAGAAATATCATGGAATCATATAGTTATACAACGCTGAAATCAATGATATCATGGAATCACAACATTATACAATCTTGAAATCAGGGTTAAAATGGAATCATGATATTATACAATATTAAAATCAGAGATCAATATTGAAATCAATATTGTGGAATCACGAAATTCTAAAATCAGGGATATCGTGAAATCATAGAAACATAGAAACATAGAAACATAGAAAATAGGTGCAGGAGTAGGCCATAGGGCCCTTCGAACCTGCAATGTCATTAAATATGATCATGGCTGATCATCCAACTCAGTATTCTGTCATCATCCATACCCCCTGATTCCTTTAGCCACAAGGGCCACATCTAACTCCCTCTTAAATATAGACAATGAACTGGCATCAACTACCTTCTGTGGCAGAGAATTCCACAGATTCACCACTGGTTATCATGGTGGAAATCAGTGGAAATCATGGTTATACAACCTTGAAATCGTGACTACAATATAATAAAGTCACAAAATACTAGAAACAAAGTCATATAATGCTGAAATTAGAGACATGGAGTCATAACATTATACAATATTGAAATCAGGAATATCATGGAACAATGAAGATATACAATCTTGAAATGAAAGATATCATGAATATCAAAGATATCAAGAATTCAGAAAATAAATGTAAAATGGAATCATGAAATGATAAAACCACATAATCATAAAAATAATGGAACCATGAAATTCTGAAATTGGAGATATTGTGGAATCATCATGTTACAGAAATGATGAAGTTATAACATGATAAAACATTGTAATCGCAGTTCAAAATGACAAAATATTAATCATACAACCCTGATGTTATGAAATCATGGAATCGTTGATATAATTCGTGGAATTATAATGTAAAAAAGTCACAAGAGCATGAAAGCACAGAACTGTACATGGAGAAAATCATGAAACATTCATATAGTGAGAGATCAGAAAATCATGTTGTGGGAGGAAATCGGAGCATTCGGAGGAAACTTACGCAGTCACGGGGAGAACATGTAAACTACACACCGACAGCACCCGGGGTCAGGAATGAACCCGGGTCTTTGCCGCTGCGAGGCAGCAACTCTGCCAGCTGTGCATTCTGTACACAGCAACAGAAATGGCTGAATAAATGGCAAATAGAGTGTACATTTAGGAAATATAAGTTGCACTTTGGGAGGTCGAATGTAAGGGGAAAATATGTAGTTAATGGCAAGCCTCAACAGCATTAACTGAAAGTGGCAATGCAAGTAGATCGAGTAATAAAGAGGGCCTTCATCAGTTGGGCATTGAGTCTAAGTGAGGAAGCCACGACGCAGCTTTATAAAACGTTGGCCAGGCTGCATTTGAGGTGTTATGTACAGTTCTAATTGCCCCCATTAGAGGAAAGACGTGGAGGCCTTTGGAGAGTGTGCAGGGGAGGTTTCCCAGAATGCTTCCTGGATTAGACGATTTCATCTACAGGGAGAGGTTGGACAGACTTGGATTGTTTTCTGTGGAACACTTCATGAACATTGATAGAATTTTATAAAATCATGAGAGGCAGTGTTAGGGTAGACAGTCACAACTCCCCTCCGCCTTCCCCAGTGGGCATAGCTTTAAAGTGAGATGGGCAACATTTAAAGGAGATGTGCGCGGCAAGCTTGTTTTTTACACAAAGGGTGGTGGGTGCCTGGAAAGCGCTGCCGGGGGTGGTGGTGGAGACAGATACAATAGTGGTGTCAAGAAGCTATCAGATAGGCACATAGACGTCCAGTGAATGGAGGGATATGGATGACATGCAGGCAGAGATGAACTTGGTGCCGTGTTCGGCATGGCCATTGTGGGCAGAATGACCCGTTTCCGTGCTGTACTGTTCAATGTTTCTGTAATTACCCTGTAATTTTATACAGGATGTTATACATGTCTTACTTTTGTACCATTGTTGTTGAATCTCCTTGCTCCCTCAATCAAACCTCTTGTTGGAAGATGTCTGAAATAATAAATATGCCATATCAATATTGGGGTATGCAGCGGGGTCCCGACTCGAAGAGAACGGGAAGAAAGAAAGCAAGGGAAGTGGAGAAAATGAGGGAAAGACAGAAAGAGAAGCAGAGAGAAAGCAGCCTAGAAGGGCAGAGACCATACAGTACGGACCAAGTTGTCCCAGATAATGTAGTCCCACCTGCCCCTGTTTCGATCACATGGCAGGTATGCACATCAACGCCTCTACTTCCTCTGAATGCTTAGAATATTTGGCATGTCCCCAACAACCCTCACCAACGTCTATGAATGTGCCGTAGAAATCATTATATCGGGATGCATCACAACATGGTTTGGGCATAAAGGTACACAAAATTGCTGGAGAAACTCAGCAGGTGCAGCAGCATATATGTAGCGAAGGAAATAGGCGACGTTTCTGGCCGAAACCCTTCTTCAGACTGATGGGGGGGGGGGGGGGGGGGGGTGGGGGGGGACAAGAAAGGAAAAAGGGTGGAGGAGGAGCCCGAGGGAGGGGGGATGGGAGGAGACAGCTCGAATGTTAAGGAAGGGGAGGAGACAGCAAGGGCTAGCAAAATTGGGATAATTCAACGTTCATGCCATCAGGGCGCACTACCCAGGCGGAATATGAGGTGCTGTTCCTCCAATTTCCGGTGTTGCTCACTCTGGCAATGGAGGAGACCCAGGACAGCGAGGTCGGATTGGGAATGTGAGGGGGAGTTGAAGTGCTGAGCCACCGGGAGTTCAGGTAGGTTATTGCGGACTGAGCGGAGGTGTTCGGCGGAACGTTCGCCTAACCACCGCGTAGTCTCTCCGATGTAAATCAGATGACATCTAGAGCAGCGGATGCAGTAGATGAGGTTGGAGGAGATACAGGTGAACCTTTGTCGCACCTGGAACGACTGCTTGGGTCCTTGAATGGAGTCGAGGGGGGAGGGTGAAGGGACAGGTGTTGCATTTCTTGCGGTTGCAACGGAAAGTGCCCGGGGAGGGGGTGGTACGGGAGGGAAGGGAATAATTGACAAGGGAGTTGCGGGGGGAGCGGCCTTTGCGGAAGGCAGACATGGGGGGAGATGGTAAGTTGTGGCGAGTGTTGGGGTCACGTTGGAGGTGGCGGAAATGGCGGAGGATTATGTGTTGTATTTGCCGGCTGGTGGGGTGAAAGGTGAGGACCAGGGGGACTCTGCCCTTGTTGTGAGTGCGGGGATGGGGAGAGAAAGAAATGTTGCGGGGAATGAATGAGACCCTGGTGCGAGCCTCATCTATGGTGGCGGAGGGGAATCCCCATTCCCTGAAGAACGAGGACATTTCCGATGCCCTGGTATGGAATGTCTCACCCTGGGAACAGATGCGGCGTAGGCGGAGGAATTGGGAGCAGGGGATGGAGTCTTTACAGGGGGCAGGGTGGGAAGACGTGTAGTCCTGATAGCCATATGTGTCAGTAGGTTTGTAGTGTATGTCGGTCAGAAATCTGTCCCCTGCGATGGAGATGGTGAGGTCAAGGAATGGTAGGGAAGTGTCGGAAATGGTCCAGGTGTATTGGAGTGCCGGATGGAAGTTGGTGGTGAAGTGGATGAAGTCAGTCAGTTCAATGTTATATCTTTGCACTAAACCTTATTCCCTTAATCCTTTATCTTTACCCTGTGGATGGCTGAATTGTAGTCATGTATAGTCCTTCCGCTGACTGGTTAGCACGCAACAAAAACATTTGATAGTACCTCGGTACACGTGACAATAATAACTTATTTAAAACTAAATATCCCTCTAAAACATCCCTGCCCATGTATCTGTTCCTGGAGATTATGGATACGTGACGTTTCGGGCCGAGACCCTTCTCACCTATCCATGTAATCCAGAGATGCTGCCTAAACTGCTAAATTACTCCAGCAATTTGTGTCCCTTTGTTTAACATGGGAAAGAGTGCAGACAGGATTTACCACGATGTTGCCAAGACTCAAAGCACAGTGAGAGGTTAGGCAGGCTAGGTCTTTATTCATTGGCCTGCAGGAGGATGAGAGGTGATCTTATAGAGGTGGATAACATCATGACGGGAATAGATAGGGTGAATGCACAGACATGGTGAACGCACATTCCCCCAGGTTAGGGGAATTGAGAACCAAAGGACATAGTTTAAGGTGGGGGGGGGGGGGAGTTTTAATAAGAACCGAGGCACCACTTGTTTCAAACATAGTGTGGTGGGTATATGGAATGAGCTGCCAGAGGAGATAGTTGAGGCAGGCACTGTCACAATGTTATTTGGACAGGTACATGGATAGGATATGTTTAGATGGTTATGGCCCAAATACAGTCCGGTGAGACTAGTGTAGATGTGGCATCTTTGGCATCATGGGCATGTTGAGTCGAAAGATCAGTTTCCGTGTTGTCCGCCTCTACAACTCTATGATTCCCACCTCAATGAAAAATAGATCCCATCCCACTGTGACAGGCAGGTGGATATGGAGTCAAAGTCAGCGTGGAAACAGGCCCTTCGTTTGGCGGCGTTTGGTCCACATCCCTCTAAACTTCAGTAATCCTGTCTAAATGTTTATTAAACATTGTGATAGTACATGCCTGAACTACCTCCTCTGGCAGCTCATTCCATGCACCCACCACCCTTTGTATCAAAACGTTACCACTTACGTTCCCATTAAATCCATTCCCTTCTCACCTCAAACCTATGTTCTCTGGTTCTTGATTCCGCTACTCTGGGCAAATGACTCTGTGCGCCTGCCTGGTATATTCCGCTCAAGATTGTGTATCCTTTTATTAGTTCACCCCTCATCCTCCTGCGTTTCATGGAATAAAGTCCTAGCCTGCATAACCTCTCCCTATAGATTAGTTGGATAGATTAGTTGCAACATCCTACTAAATCTTCTCTTTCAAGCTTGACATCATCTTTCCTATAACATGGTGATGAAAACTGAGCACAATACTGAACTATGGCCTCCCCAACACATTATAGAAATTTAACATAGCTTCCCAACTTCTATACTCAACAATATATATCTGAATATTTTTCCCCCAGAATTACTTACCTTGCCTTTGCAAGCTAGCACAGAAGCAATTATTCCATAGAGAATGCTCTTGCAAATCAGGATCAGATAAGTCAGTTTCCCAGCTTCCATTGCCTGTGTTTTGGCCTCTATTAAGGGAACATAACGATTTGGTATGAACATCTTTAGTTATGAATTAAGTTTAAACAATAACATTCTTACTTGCTAAAGTAGGATAGGCACATTAACTCAACAGATAATAATGAATTAACAATCGCTGGCGTTGCGGACTGGGAAGAAAGCTGTCAATGTATACAGCGGAATATAGATCAGCTACAAAAACGGGCGGAGAATAGGTAATGGAGTTTAATCCGAGCAAGTGTAAGGTGTTAAACTTTGGGAGGTCGAATGAAAGGTGAAAGACTACATTGACTGTCAACCCTTAACAGCATTGATGTATGGAGGGATCTTGGTGTCCGAGTCCGAACTCCCTGAAAGCGGCAAATACAGTTCCACCACCAATTTTCTTTAAGCTTAGTTTAGCTTATTGTCACGTGTACCGAGGTACAGTCAAACACTTGTGTTGCGTGCTAACCGGTCAGCAGGAAGACAATATAAGATTGCAACCAAGCTATCCATAGTGTACAGATACATGATAATGGGAATAATGTGAATATAATTTCGTTCAAGATAAAGTCCAGGAAAGGTTATCCAATGAGGTAGATGTAGTTCAGGATTTGTGGTAGGATGGTTCAGTTGCCTAATAACAGCGCGGAAGAAACTGTCCCTAACACTGGAGGTGTGCGTTTTCACACTTCTCTACATTTTGCCTGATGGGAGTGGGAAAGAGGGAGTGGCCAGGGTGCAACTCGTCCTTGATTATGGTGGTGGCCTTGCTGAGCCGTTGTGAGGTATAAATTAAATCAATGGAAGGGAAGTTGGTTTATGTGATGGTCTGTGTTCCATCCGCATTCATCTGCAATTCCCTGCGCGCTTGGACGGAACCGTTCCTATTCCCAATTTTCCAGCAACTAGTTCTCCGGTACGTCTTTTAATCCAGATAATGTACGAGAGGACACTTGAAATCTGTCCCCGGAAGTCCCCCTCGAAAATGTGGCATCTACGCCTGCTAAGTAGCTCATCTCGATCTCAGTGGGACATTAATGGCTGATAGGCCTGTTGAATTTGCCTCCTGCGGCCAGGGTTCTGGATCTTTGGCCTGGCCGGGAACAGCAGGACCATTGCCATAGCAGAATTGTGAGAGTAACTTTGCGGGGCCCGTATCCCGGCCCCTAGCGGCCTAGGCGAACTGTGCCAGTACCGTTGTCCTCCTCTCGGAGTTCGTGATCTCGGCTGGTCTGGCAAAACGGATAATCCAGAAAGGGCACCGGAAAATCGGCGGTGGACCTGTACATTAACTAAAAGTCAATTATACTAATCCTATTACTAAATCAGTTTCCCAGCTTCCTTTGCCTCAATTTTAGCTCTGTTAAGAAAACAGAGATATACTCAATACCCTGACTGATGATACAATACAATAATAATACAATACCGTTTATTTGTCATTGAAGACCAAATTAGAAATTAGTATATACATTGGAAGATTATGTTTCAGTTGTACAAGACATTGGTGAGGACAGATTTGTAGTATCATGTTCAGTTTTGGTCATCCTGTTATAGGAAACATGTTGTTCCTTGAAAGTAGAATCACATGTAGATAGAGATGTCAAGAAAGCTTTTGGCATATTGGACTTAATCCGTCAAAGTATTGAATATGGAAGTTGAGAGGGCATGTTACATTTCTTTATGAACTAGTTAGGTCTTTATGAACAAGTTAGGTCTTTATTCTTTGGAGCGTAGAATGTTAAGGGGGAACTTGATAGAGGTCTTTAAATGATGAGAGGGATAGACAGAGTTGACGTGGATAAGCTTTTCCCACTGAGAGTAGGGAAGATTCTAACAAGAGGGCATGACTTCAGAATTAAGGGACAGAAGTTTAGGGGGTAACATGAGAGGGGACTTCTTTACTCAGAGAGTGGTAGCTGTGTGGAATGACCTTCCAGTGAAGGTGGTGGAGGCAGGTTCGATTTTATCATTTAAAAATAAATTGGATAGTTATATGGACGGGAAAGGAATGGAGGGTTATGGTCTGAGTGCAGGTAGATGGGACTAGGGGAGAATATGTGTTCCGCACGGACTAGAAGGGCCGAGATGGCCTGTTTCCCTGCTGTAATTGTTATATGGTTATATGGTTATTTGTATAAGATGTTGGTGAGGCCACCTTTGCAGCATTGTGTTCAGCTTTGGTCTCTATATACTCAACTAGAAATGTTGCAGAGAAGATTTACGAGGAGCGCAGGAGGAAGAGGATGATCTCGTAGAGGTATATAAATTCATGAGGGGAATAGAAGAGAGACACAAAAATGTGGAGTAACTCAGCGGGACAAGCAGCATCTCTGGAGCGAAGGAATGCGTGATATTTCCTGTTGAGAAACGTCACCTATTCCTTTTCTCCAGAGATGCTGCCTGACCCGCTGAGTTACTTCGGATTGTTTTGTCTATCTTTGGTTTAAACTAGCATCTGCATTTCGTTCTTACACACGAGGGGAATACATCGGGTGATCAAGAACCAAAGGACATAGGTTATAAAGCAGATATACAAGACATAGATAGGGAAGGCCACATTTTGAGTATTGATTCCAGTTTTGGTCAGCCTATCTATGGTAAAGATGTTGTTAAGCCGGAAAGTATGCAGCAAAGATTTACAAGGATGTTAGCAGGACTGGAAGCCTGATTTTATTCCTTGGAGTGCAGGAGGTTGAAGGGTAATCTTATAGAGATGTACACAATCGCGAGAGGAATAGATCGGGTAAAAGCGCAGGGGGATCGAGAACCAGAGGACGTCGGTTTAAGATGAGGTAGGGGGAAAGATTTAATAGGGATCTGGGGGGTAACTTTCCACACGTGGGATGGTGCATATCTGGAAAGATCTGCCAGGGGAGGTAGTTGAGGCAGGTACTTACACAACGTTTAGGAAACAGTTAGACAGGTGCATAGATAGGAATTGTTTCGAAGGATATGGGCCAAACGTGGGGAGGGGGTGGGCGTAGTATACATGGGTCATGTTGGTTGGTGTGGGCAAGTTAGGCCGAAGTGCCTTTTGCACTGTATGCCTCTGTGATATTCATGTTTAAACACTGACACACAAAGTGTAAACAGTCTTGAAATAATAACGGAATCCTTATTTAAGTAAAGCCACTCACCTTTATTTAAGCCACACGTCTCTGTAAGAAGAAATATGAAACAAATTGGTCAGTAGCAGATTATTTACATATTTAATGCATAAAAATTACAATGTTATGGATGTAGCCCGATCCATCACAACGATCACACTCCCACCAGTCTGCACAGGGTGGCACAGTGGCGCAGCGGTAGACCTGCTGCCTTGCAGCGTCAGAGGCCCGGCTTCGATTTGCCAATGGGTGATGTCTGTACGTAGTTTGCAAGTTCTCCCTGTGACGCCGGTGCTCCCGTTTCATCCCACATTCCAAAGATGTGCGGGTGTGTAGGGTAATTGGATCCTAAACAATTGTCCCTAGAGTAGGATAGGACTTGCGACTGTTGGTTGGCGTGGACTCAGTGGGCCACAGGGGCTGTTTCCCCGCTATATCACTAAACTAAACTAAACTAAGCTAATGTACAGGTGATCGTTGGTCGGCGTGGAATCGATGGGCCGAAGGAGCTTGTTTTCATGCTGTATCACTAAACTAAACTAAACTAGCATATGGGTGATTGTTGATCAGCGTGGACTCGATGTGCCAAAGGGCCTGTCTCCACGCTGTATCTCTAAACTACAACTAAGTTTCAATGAGGTCTACCCTCATCCAGCGAGTAAAGGCCCAATGCTGTCAAACACTCGTCATACGTTAACCCAATCATTCCCTGGATCATTCTCATAAACTACGTATGTTTTGTTTTGTATGTTACTCATCATCTGCAGTTATAGTGTAATATAGTCACATATCGTGGAATCAGGCCCTTTGGAGCAACTTGGCCACGCCGACCAACGTGCCCCATCTATACTAGTCCCACCTGCCTAGAGTTTGCCCATATCCTTGTAAGTCTTTCCTATCCATGGACGTGTCTAATGTCTCTAAGATATTATGATAATACTTGCCTCATCTACCTTCTCTGGCAGCTCGTTTCATATCCCTCTGTGTAAAAAACATGCTCAGGTTCCTATTAAATCTTTCCTTCCTTTCACCATAAACCCATAGTATGTCCTCTGGTTCGCCATTCCCCTACTCTGGGTAAAATAGTCAGGGCATTCACCTGATCTAATCCTCTCATGGCCGTGCACACCTCTATACGATCACCTTTCATCCTCCTGCATTCCAAAGAATAAAGTCCTAGCCAACACACACTCGCCCTACATCTCAGGCCTTCGAGTACTGGCAAAATCTTCATATGGATCATAAGAATAGAACATCATGCGAGGCATAGATCAGGTAGATGTCTGGAGTCCTTTGCCCATGGTAGGGGAATCGAGAAACAGAGGACATAAGTTTAAGGTGAAGGAGGAAATAAGTAATAGTAACCTGAGGGGTATTTTTTTCATACAGAGGATGGTGGATGTATGGATGGAGCTATCACAAAAGGTAGTTGAGGTATATACTATTGCAAAGTTGAAGAGACATTTAGACAGGTACATATATAGGATAGACTTAGAGGGATATGGGCCGAATATACGCAGGTGGGACTAGTGTAGTTTGGACATGTTGGCTGATGTGTTATGGTTGGAGTGTAGGGCCTATTTCCACTATGACACTATCTAACTTTCAGTAAATTTCAATGATATTCCATAAATTCATGTTCATAAGTTATAGGAGCAGCATTAGGCCATTCTGCCCATCAAGTCTACTCTGCCATTCAATCATGGCTGATCTATTTTTCCCTTTTGACCCCATTCTCCTCCCTTCTCCCCATAACCCCTGACACCCTTACTAAGCAAGAATCTACGAATCTTTGCATTTAAAATATCTATTTGTTTGCTCATCACAGCCTTGTGTGGCAATGAATTGCACAGATTCACCACCCTTTGTCCACATAAATTCCTCATCATCTCCTTTCTAAAGTTACGTCCTTTTATTATGAGGCTCTGGCCTCTGGTCATCAACTCTCCCACTAATGGAAGCAACCACTCCAAATCCACCCTTTCCAGGTAACCCCACATCCATCTAAACTCCAGCGAGAACAGGTCCAGAATCTGTCAACTGCTCATCGTACGTTAACCCACTCATCCGCGGGATCTTTCTCATATACCACTTTTAGTTACATAGATACAAAGACAATAGGTGCAGGAGCAGGCCATTTGGCCCTTCGAGGCAACAGCGCCATGCAATGAGATCATGGCTGATCATCCACAATCAGTACCCAGTTCCTGCATTCTCCCCATACCCCTTGATTCCGCTAGCCCTAAGAGCTCTATGACGAGCACCAGGCCACCATATCTAGCAGCCGACAAGGGAGGTGCCGAGGTAGTCTGGCGCGTCGATCTCAACAAAGCTGAGGCCACGCGCCAACTCTCGGCCACCTCCTCCTACTTACCCTTGGACCATGACCCCACTGACGAGCACCAGGTCACCATATCTAGCCCCGTCTCCAACGCACCCCCTCCTCGTGGAACCCCCTCGTAACGTCCCGGCTCTGGAACACTTTATCCAGAACTGCCGCCGCGACGTCAACCGCCTCAACTTCTCCACTCCCATGTCTCACTCCAATCTCCCCCCCCCCTCTGAACGCACTGCCATTGAATCACTCCGCAAAAACCCAGATTGGGTTATCAAACCAGCCGACCAGCCGGAGGTGCCGTGGTAGTCTGGCGCGTAGATTTCTACAAAGATGAGGCCACGCCCCAACTCTCGGACACCTCCTCCTACTTACCCTTGGACCATGACCCCACTGACGAGCAACAGACCACCATATCTAGCTTGAAGAAGCTCTATCTAACTCTCTTTTTAGTTCAGTGAATCCAATGCGTTCTGAGGTCGAGAATTCCACACATTCACAACTCTCTGTGTGAAAAACGTTTTCCTCATCTCTGTTCGAACTGGCCTACTACCCCTTATTCTTTCTTACTCTTTCTTCACTGCCTGCTGTACCTGCATGCTTACCTTCAGTGATTGATGAACAGGGACCCCCAGATATCTTTGTATATTTCCTTTTTCCCAACGACACCATTCAGATAATAATCAGCCTTTCTGTTTTTGTCACCAAAGCGGATAACCTCACATTTATCCACATTAAGCTGCATCTGCCATGCATCCATTCACACTGCCACCCAGCTTTGTGTCATCTGCAAATTTGCTAATGTTACTTTGAATCCCTTCATCTAAATTATTGAAGTATGTTGTAAATATATAGACTCCCAGCACCGAGCCTTGCAGTACCCCACATGTCACTGCCTGCCATTCTGAAAGGGACCCGTTAATCCCTGCACTTTGTCTGCTGTCTGCCAACCAATTTCCTATCCCTGTCAGTACCCTACCTTCAATAAATGTTCCTCTAATTTTGCTCACTAATCTTTATGTGGGAACTTATCAAATGCTTGCTGAAGGTCCACGTACACGACATCCACTGGCTCTCCCTTGTCCATTTTCGAAGTTACATCCTCAAGAAATTCCATAAGATTAGTCAAGATGATTTCCACTTCATAAATCCATGCTGACTCAGACCGATCCTGTTACCGCTATCTAAACGTGCTGCTATTTCATCTGTTATGGTGACTCCAGCATCTTCCCCACCACAGATGTCAGGCTAACTGGTCTATAATTCACTGTTTTCTCTCTCCCACCTTTCTTAAATAATGGGATAACATTAGCTACCCTCCAATCAACAGGAACTTATTCTGAATATATAGAACATTGGAAAATGATCAACAATGTGTCCACGACTTCTAGAGCCACTTCAGTTTGACCTGGTCACCCCTATTGAAATCTCCAAACTCATCAGCTCTTCCAAACCCACCACCTGCTCCCTCGACACTCTCCCCACTCCCCTGTTGAAGTCCTGCCTCCCCGTTCTCTGCCCCTACCTCACTAATCTTTTCAACTCCTCATTGTCCCAAGGAATTGTCCCCTCCGCTTTCAAAACAGCTGCCGTTACACCAATCTTAAAGAAACCTGGTCTTGATCCCTCCTCTCTCATTAACTACCGCCCAATCTCAAACCTCCCCTTCCTTTCAAAAACCCTGGAGCGTATCGCTGCGTCGCAACTTCATTCCCACCTCCTTGCGTATAACCTACTTGAACCCCTCCAATCTGGCATTCGCCCCCTCCATAGCACAGAAACTGCTCTCCTCAAAGTCCTCAACGATCTCCTCACCTCTGCTGACACTGGTTCCCTCAACATCATCATCCTCCTCGACCTGAGCGCAGCCTTCGATACAGTGAACCATAACATCCTGCTCACCAGACTCAAGGACCTCGGCATTGAAGGCTCTGCACTCAGCTGGCTCCGCTCCTACCTTTCCAACAGATCCCACTTCATCTCTCTCCACAACCACACCTCTGCTACAGCCGCAGTCACTCAAGGCGTTCCCCAAGGCTCCGTACTCGGCCCCCTCCTCTTCATCATCTACATCCTCCCCTTGGTCAGATACTCCGCCACTTCAATCTGGACTTCCACTGTTACGCTGATGACACCCAGATTTACCTTGGCACCAAATCCCCCCACAACCCCCCCCTCTCCCATATCAACTCCTGTTTGTCAGCTATAAAAACCTGGATGCAACCTAATTTCCTCAAACTCAACAGCGATAAGACAGAATTCCTCCTCATAGGCTCCAAAGCCACACTCAGCAAAATCAATAACCCCACTCTCACCATCGACGGCACCACTGTCTCCCCATCTCCCCAGGCCCGCAATCTTGGCGTGATCTTTGATTCCACCCTCTCCCTTGAGCCTCACATCCGCCATGTCATTAAAACCTCCTTCTTTCATCTCCGCAACATCGCCAAACTCAGACCCTCTCTCACACCGCCTGCTGCTCAAAGACTCATCCATGCCTTCATCTCCTCCCGACTGGACTATTGCAACTCACTTCTCATTGGCATCAGCTCCACCTACATCAACCGACTCCAACTGGTGCAGAACGCAGCCGCCCGACTCATCACCCACACCAAATCCTGGCATCACATCACTCCAGTCCTCAAAAAACTTCACTGGCTTCCCATCTCCCACCGGATCACCTACAAAATCCTGGTCCTCACCTACAAAGCCCTCCACCATCTGGCCCCCCACATATCTCACTGACCTCCTCTCCCCCTACCAACCCTCACGGTCCCTCAGATCCACATCAGCCGGTCTCCTCTCCATCCACAAGTCCAACCTCCGCAGTTTTGGGGACAGAGCCTTCTCCAGGGCAGCTCCCAGGCTCTGGAACTCCCTCCCCCAACTGATCCGCAATTCCGTGTCCCTCCCCATCTTCCAGTCCCGCCTCAAGACCCATCTCTTCACCTCTGCCTATCCTTAGCCCCACGTCCCCGTCCCTTTTCATCTGTGCGTTAATTGCCTCATGCTGTGTTTTGTATTGAATGCTGTCTTTACTTTGTGTACTAGTCATGTCTCGACTATTTATTTCATTCCCCTTACATGTTTTTCCTATACATGCTCAATTTTTGTAAGGTGTCCTTGAGACTCTTGAAGGGCGCCCATAAATAAAATGTATTATTATTATTATTCAAGAAGTACACTGGGATGCAGACCATTACGCCCTGGGGATTTACCAGCGTTCAGTTCCATTAGTCTAGCCAACACCATTGTTTGCCTAATGTGAATTTAATTCAGTTCTTATGCCACCCTAGATCCTCTGGCCACTAGTACACCAGGGAAATTGTTTATGCCTTCCTTCGTGAAGACGGATCCAAACTACCCGTTCAATTCATCTGCTATTTCCTTGTTCCTTAAAATAAATTCACTTGTTTCAGTTTTCAAGGGTCCAACTTTGGTCTGAACTATTTATTCCTCTTCACATACCTGCCTGCATGTGATCCGTATCCTTGCATGTCTGCACATACCTGTGCCTGTCTAACAGCCACTTAAACGCCACTGTCGTAGCTGCCTCCATCATCTGCCCCGGCATTGTGCTACAGGCCCTCAAGCATCGGGTTATATACTCTACGACTCGATAATTCCAGGATCTTTGTGTTTAATTACATAGCTCCCTGAAAACGGCAACACAAGTAGACAGACTGGCAAAGAAGGCGAACAGTGTGCTTAACTCCATCGGTCAGGAAATTGAGCACATGTTTCTAATGTAAGGGAAAGATATACCATGACCAAATCACCTTCCTCGTAAACCTTTTATACCTTATTTCAGACCATAAAATCATGGTCTTAATTCCACTAGAGAGAGAGGGTTGGATGTAGTGGTTTTACAAGCTAATACTGAAACAAATATTCCACAGAAGAATATCAGTCTGAAGAAGGGTTTCGGCCCGAAACGTTGCCTATTTCCTTCGCTCCATAGATGCTGTTGCACCAGCTGAGTTTCTCCAGCATTTTGTGTACCTTCCACAGAGGATAGTTTTGCAAATGAGGTAAGTCAGCTTCCCAGCTTGCATTGTTTGAAATTTAACCTCCGTTATGGGAACAGAAATATACGCAATACACTGACTGATGAACATCAAAAAAAAACAGAAATAGGAATAGACTATATGGACTTTAGTAAGGCATTTGACCAGAGTCCTCATGGAAGGTTGGTTAAGAAGGTTCAACTGTTGGGTATAAATGCAGGAGTAGCAAGATGGATTCAACAGTGGCTGAATGGGAGAAGCCAGAGGGTAATGGTGGATGGTTGTTTGTCGGGTTGGAGGCAGGTGACTAGTGGGGTGCCTCAAGGATCGGTGTTGGGTCCTTTGTTGTTTGTCATGTGCATCAATGATCTGGATGAAGGTGTGGTAAATTGGATTAGTAAGTATGCAGATGATACCAATATAGGGGGTGTTGTGGATACTGAAGAGGATTTCCAAAGTCTACAGAGCGATTTAGGCCATTTGGAAGAATGGGCTGAAAGATGGCAGATGGAGTTCAATGCTGATAAATGTGAGGTGCTACACCTTGGCAGGACAAATCAAAATAGGACGTACATGGTAAATGGTAAATGGTAGGTAATTGAAGAATACAGTTGAACAGAAGGATCTGGGAATAACCGTGCATAGTTCCTTGAAGGTGGAATCTCGTATAGATAGGGTGGTAAAGAAAGCTTTTGGTATGCTAGCCTTTATAAATCAGAGCATTGAGTATAGAAGCTGGGATGTAATGTTAAAATTGTACAAGGCATTGGTGAGACCAAATCTGGAGTATGGTGTACAATTTTGGTCGCCCAATTATAGGAAGGATGTCAACAAAATAGAGAGAGTACAGAGAAGATTTACTGGAATGTTGCCTGGGTTTCAACAACTAAGTTACAGAGAAAGGTTGAATAAGTTAGGTCTTTATTCTCTGGAGCGCAGAAGGTTAAGGGGGGACTTGATAGAGGTCTTTAAAATGATGAGAGGGATAGACAGAGTTGATGTGGACAAGCTTTTCCCTTTGAGAATAGGGTAGATTCAAACAAGAGGACATGACTTCAGAATTAAGGGACAGAAGTTTAGGGGTAACATGAGGGGGGACTTCTTTACTCAGAGAGTGGTAGCGGTGTGGAATGAGCTTCCAGTGGAAGTGGTGGAGGGTTATGGTATGAGTGCAGGCAGGTGGGACTAAGGGTAAAAAGTTGTTCGGCACGGACTTGTAGGGCGAGATGGCCTGTTTCCGTGCTGTAATTGTTATATGGTTATATGGTTAATAGAATTTGGGAGGTTATGCTACAGATGTACAGAGGTCACATTTGGAGTATTGTGTTCAGTTTTAGTCACCCTGTTTTGCCAATAATATCTTCCAGAATGGCATCGAAGGAAGATGGGGATGGGGGGGGGGGGTGAAGAAAGCTTTTGGCACAATGTCCTTCATCAGTCAGAGTATTGATAATTGAATCTGCTTTGCCATGTTACAGTTTCATAGGATATTGGTGGGGCCACATTTGTAGTACTGTGTTCAGTTTGTTCACCATATTATCGGAAACATTCTGTTCCTTGAAAGTGGCATTGCAGGTAAATAGGGTGGTGAAGCATGCTTTTGGTACATCGACCTACATTGGCACATCATCAGTCAGAGAACTGAGTAAAGAAATTGGGAGGTCATGTTACAGTTGTACAAGACATTGGGGTTAGATACCTCACCGTGTTTGATGTTGTAGGTGACACGTTTAGTTTGTGATGTAGATCCATTCTTGTAGTGGTTTACTTCACACACGATTTGCTTGGCCTTTGCGCAATCTCGGGCGTCCAATCTAATGCGACTACTGATACTGAAGGTGATCCCTCCGTCATCGCTTTGGGAGCTGGGATCCATCTGGATGTTAGGACCATCATTGGATTGTTTAACGTCATCAATAAACCAATGTATCTTGATGTTGTCCGGGTAGAAATCAGTGATGAGACAAACCACCGTGGCTTTGCCCTTGCTATTAATTTCCTGGTCAGACGGCTGGAGAATTGTAACTTCGGGAGATCGCAGCTTCAATTTTGGATCTGAAAGAGAGAGATTGAAAGGGAGAAAGGACAAGTGAGGGAAAGAGAGGGGGAGAGAGGTGTGGTAGGGGGAAGAGATAAGAGAGAATAAAACAAAGTTAGGTCACGTTTGGAGTATGAGAAAGTAGCACATCTTCCTACGCCTTCTGGGTAGAGTGGATGTTTCCTCTAGTTGGAGGGTCTAAGTCAACAGGGCTCGTCTTTAGAATAAAATGATGTACATTTAGAAGGGAGATGAGGAGGAACTCCTTTAGTAAGAGGGAGAAACATATGTGCACTTCATTGCCACAGAGGGTATTGGAGGTTCTCAATAGGTATTTAACAGGCAGTGATTCATAGATTCTTAAGGAAGACACACATTCTGGAGTAACCCGATGGGGCAGGCAGCATCGCTGGAGAGAAGGAATGGGTGATGTTTCAGGTCAAGACACTTCTTTTGTTTCAGGTCAATACACTGCTGTTGTGCTGCAGCGAGTAAGTATTTCATTGTCCTATCTGGGACATATGACAATAACACACGCTTGACTCTTCTGACAGATTTTTGATTAGGTCAGCGGTTTGGGAAGACCTCCTAGAACGTCGTGTCGACGATGCTGCTAGTGTGAGTCGAGGGCAAACTCGCCAGAACTCGCGGATTATGTCGTGCGACAGCCCATTTAGGAGAGAAGGCAAGAGAATGAGGTTCGAATCAATGGTAGATCAGCCATGACTGAATGGCCTAAATATGTCTACTATAGCTTATGCACATATGAGGAATAGGGTATTTGGTGTGCGTTCCTGGGATAGGTGGCACTAGTGTAGAGTGGGGCACCCATGGGTGGACATAGGCAAGTTGGTGTTTCTCTCTGCTGCTCTCTCTCTTCACATCTCTCTCTCGCTCTCTCATCTCTCTCTCGACTCTCTCTCATCTCTCTCATCTCTCTCTCTCTCCCTCTCTCTCTCTCTCTCTCTACTCTCATCCTCATCTCTCTCTTCAATCTCACTCCTCATCGGTCGCTCCGCTCTTCTCGTCTGCTGCTCTCTCTGTCTCTCTCTCTCGATCTCGTCTCGTCTCTCTCTCTCTCTCTCTCGTCTCGTCTCCAGAGATCCTCTCTCAGTCTCTCTCTCGATCTCTCGGGAGCGCTTCTCTCTCTCTCTCTCTCTGCGTCTCCTCAGTCGCGGTCTAGTCTGAAAGGGAGGGTTCGAGATCGGTCTCTCTCAGAGAGATCTCTCTGCTCTCTCGGTTCTCTCTCGATTCTCCTCTCCTCTCTCTCTCGCTCTATCTCTCTCTCTCTCATATCTCTCTCTCTCTCTATCCTCTCTCTCTCTCTCTCTCCTCTCTCTCTCTCGTCTCTCTCTCTCTCCCCTGTATTTCTCTCTTCTCTGTCTCTTCGGGTCAAGTCCCTGTTTGATACATATATTAAAATAGTATATGTCTTATTTCAGACATCTTACAACAAGAAGTTTGATTGAGGGGCCAAGACGATTCAACAACAATGGTATTAAATTAAGACATTTATTGCCGAAGCCCCTAATCCAGGAAGCATTGTGATAAACCGTCCCTGCGCCTTCTCCAACCTCTTCCTGTAGCTAATACCCTGTAATCCAGGTATAATTCTAGTAAACTCCCTCTCTTCAAAATATCCACATCCTGCCTGTAATGGGGGTGAACAGAACTGCACGCAGTACTCCAAATGCGATAAAGCTGTATCGTGACTTCCTGACACTTACACTCGCTTGTAAGGTGTCCTTGAGACTCTTGAAAGGCGCCCATAAATAAAATGTATTATTATAATTATTACTCGCAAAAATTTAGGTGATTGAGGGGGGATCTTATAGAAACTTACACAATTCTTAAGCGGTTGGACAGGCTAGATGCAGGAAGATTGTTCGCGATGTTGGGGAAGTCTAGGACTAGGGGTCACAGTTTAAGGATTATGGGGAAATCCTTTAGGACCGAGGTGAGGAAAACCTTTTTTTCACACAGAGTGGTGAAACTCTGGAGCTCTCTGCCACAGAAGGTAGTTGAGGCCAGTTCATTGGCTATATTTAAGAGGGAGTTAGATGTGGCCCTTGTGGCTAAAGGTATCAGGGGGTATGGAGAGAAGGCAGGTACAGGATACTGAGTTGGATGATCAAGCATGATCATATTGAATGGCGGTGCAGGCGCAAAGGGCCGAGTGGCCTACTCCTGCACCTATTTTATATGTGTCTATGATTCTATACTCAATGCCCCAACCATTGCCACAAACTCCACTGCCATCTGTGACAATGAATTCCAGATATTCACCACCATTTGGCTAAATAATTCCTCCTCATTTCCTTTCTATATGTATGTCCTTTTTTTCTGAGGCTATGCTCTCTGGTCTAGGTGAGAATAAAGGGAAATCGTGTATGGGTGAGTTTAAAGGGAATGTTGTCGGGAATTCTGAGAATTATCAGGAAGATGAGTAGGTTAACGTTTAGTTAAACCTGAAGCTCACATATTGCGGAACATGATGTGAAAATGGCCAAGATAGAATGTAGTTAAAATAGCTAAAGCTGAAACATTCTACCGAGAAGCAGACGATCTGATCTACTGGAGGGTGGATACTCATTCGCTGTTCTGACTAGGTTCTCATCTGTTGCAGTCTTGAGATTACAGTTGCTCGTTGTCACTGCGTTTATCAGGCAATTCTCCCAAAGATTAACAACCCACGTCTTTTACAATGGGACTACATTTGTCAAGTAGTACCTGGACATTTATGGTGTCTACACATTAGATATATGGGAGGGATATTTCTAAACAACAAGATTAAATGCAAAATTAAACATTGAAACATAGTAACATAGAACATAGGTGCAGGAGGAGGCAATTTGGCCCTCGAGCCAGCACCGCCATTCACTGCGATCATGGCTGATCGTCCCCAATCAATAACCCGTGCCTGCCTTCTCCCCATAACCCTCAATTACACTAGCCCATAGAGGTCTATCTAACTCTCTCTTAAATCCATCCAGTGATTTGGCCTCCTCTGCCCACTGTGGCAGGGAATTCCACAAATTCACAACTCTCTGGGTAAAAACATTGTTTTCTCACCTCTGTCTTAAATGGTCTCCCATTTATTCTAAGACTGTGGCACCTGGTTCTGGACTCGCCCAATATTCCTGCATTTGGCTTGTCCAGTCCTTTTATAATTTTAATGGTTTTATAAGATACCCCCTCATCCTTCGAAACTCCAGTGAATACAAGGCCAGTCTTTTCAATCTTGCGTCATATGATAGTCCCGCCATCCCAGGGATCAATCTTGTGAACCAACGCTGCACTGCCTACGCTGTCCTTCCTCAAATTAGGATAACAAAACTGTACGCAATAGATGTGGTCTTACCAGAGCCCTATACAACTGCAGAACCTCTCTACTCCTATAGTGAAATCCTCTTGTTATGAAGGACAACATTCCATCAGTTTTCTTCACCGCCTGCTGTACCTGCACGTTAGCTTTCAGTGACCAGTGTACAAGGACACCTAGGTCTCGCTGTACCTTCCCCTTGCCTAACCTAACCCCATTGAGATTATAAACTGCACCCTTGTTTTTGCCACCAAAGTGGATAACCTCACATGTCTCTATATTATATTGCATCGGCCACGCATCTGCCCAATCACACAACCTGGCCAGGTCACCCTGCGACCTATTAACATCCTCTTCACAGTTCACACTGCCACACAGATTTGTGCCATCCACAAACTTGCTAGTGTTTCTCCTAATTCCATCTTCCACATCACTAACATATATGGTAAACAGTTGCGGCAACAACACCGAGCCTTGCGGCACTACACTCGCAACTGCCTGCCATTCTGAAAAGGGCCCGTTCACTCCTACTCTTTGTTTCCTATCTGCTTACCAATTTTCTATGCACGTCAACACCCTACCCCCAATACCATGTGCTCTAATTTTAGTTTAATTAAAGTTAACTCTGGGGAAAGACAAAGATGAAAGTTTACTTAGACGTTGATTAATTAAGGCTTGTTTCAACTCCACATGTAACCATTGTGTCATGAAGGTATTAAAAGCCTACTGTTGCTTTGGCTTGTTGAAGCAGTTTGGACTTGCTCACCCTGCTTTCTGATGTACATCGCTGTTAATCCGACGTTCGGCAGAATCACCACTGATCTATGAACTGTTTTATTTTGTGTCTGTACCTATCTGAGTAAAGTCAGATATAGCGTAAGTGTAAAATTCCCTTGCCCTTATAAAATGCCCTCCTGCATGGAAACTCCTAGTTTCATATGCAGGGAATGGAGAGAGATGGATCGTGTCCAGACAGAGCAAATCAGTTTAACCTTACATCATGTTAACACAGACATTGCAGGCCGAATGGCCTATTCATATACTATGTTCTGTGTCTTTGTCATAGCTACCCTGGCGGGAAAAGGTTCGGACTACTTACCCAATCTATGCCTCTTGTCATTTTGCCTACTTCAATTAGGTCTCCCTTCAATTTAAAATATTCCAGAGAAAACAATCCAAGTCTGCCCAAACTCACCCTGTAGCCGATGCCTTCTAATTCATGCTGAATCCTGCCAAACCCTCCTCTGCACCCTTTCCAAAGCCTCCACGTCGTTCCTGTAACGAGGGCGACCAGAACTGCACGCGATACTCTAAATGTGGTCTGACCAAACTTTAATGAAACTGCATTGTGACTTCTCGACACTTGTACACAATGCCCCCGACAGACGAAGGCAATCATACCACTCAATCGACTGCAATAAACATTATTACCTTTATCATACCATATAACCATATAACAATTACAGCACGGAAACAGGCCATCTCGACCCTTCTAGTCCGTGCCGAACACGTATTCTCCCCTAGTCCCATATACCTGCGCTCAGACCATAACCCTCCATTCCTTTCCCGTCCATATAACTATCCAATTTATTTCTAAATGATAAAAACGAACCTGCCTCCACCACCTTCACTGGAAGCTCATTCCACACAGCCACCACTCTCTGAGTAAAGAAGTCCCCCCTCATGTTGCCCCTAAACTTCTGTCCCTTAATTCTCAAGTCATGTCCCCTTATTTGAATCTTCCCTACTCTCAGTGGGAAAAGCGTATCCACGTCAACTCTGTCTATCCCTCTCATCATTATCATGTATCTGTAAACCGTGGAAGACTCAATTGCAATCTTCTATAGTCTTCCTTTGTTTCCCTGGTTAACACGCAACTCAAAGCTTCTCACTGCACCTCGTTCAACTTGACAAAAATCTAAACTAAACTAAACTTGTGTTAGTGGTTTCATGGAATTGTGGACTTGGACTACAAGATCCCTCTGTACATTAATGCTGTTAAAGGTCTTCCATTAACTACAGAATGTCACCTTACATTTGCCCTCACAAATAGCAACAACTCGCACAACCTAGAGTCCTAGAGTCATAGTTTCTTACAGCCTGAAAACAGGCCCGTTGGCACAACTTGCCCACATCGGCGAATATGTTCCTTCTACATTAGTCCCACCTCCTTGTGTTTGGCCCATATCCCTCTAAACCTGTCCTATCCATGTACCTGTCTAAATTATTCTTAATCATTCTGATAATACTTGTCTCAACTACCTTCTCGGGCAACTTGTTCCATACACTCACCATTGTATTAAAAAAGTAACCCCTCAGCTTTCTTTTAAATCCTTCCCCACTCACCATAAATCTGTGTCCTCTGTTTGTTGATTCCCCTACTCTGGGCAAGTGACTGTGTGTCTATCCGATCTATTATTATCATTATTTTGTACACGTCTATCAGATCACCCCTAATCCTCTTGCTCTCCAAGAAATAGAGTCCTAGCCTGCTCATCCGCTTCCTATAGCTCAGGCTCTCGAGTCCTGGCAACATCTTTGTAAATCTTCTCTGCACCCTTTACAGCTTGCCATCTTTCCTATAACACGATGCCAAATTCGTCACCAACGTCTTATGCAACTGCATTATGACCTCCCGACTTCTATACTCGGTAGTCTGACTGATGAAGGCCAGTGTGCCAACACCCTTTTTGACCACCCTATCTACCTGTGATGCTACTTTCAATGAACTATGTACTTGTACTTCTAGATCCTTCTGCTCTACTACACGCCCAGAGCCTACCATTAACTGAGGTTCTGCAAATGTTAGTGCACCTAAAATGCAACACCCAACGTCTCAGTATTAAATTGCATGGGTTAATCTCCATCTACCATTTCTCTGCCCATTTCTGTAGCTCATCACTATCCTACTGTATACTTTGACAGACTTGCTCACAGTCCGTGACCCCAGAAATGTTGATAAAGCTCTATCTTTTTTTATTGACACTTTCATGCAGCTGTGAACTTGTACTCCGAGATCCCTCTGTACATCGATGCTGTTCAGGCTTGCCATTAACTGTAGACGTTCCCCTTACATTTATGAGCAACATAAGCTAAACTATATCTCTCTCTCTCTCTCTCTCTCTCTCTCTCTCTATCAATTTCTTCCTCACTTCTGAGAACCTCCCTCTCACCCAGAGGGAAAACGTTTCTGACTGTCTGCCCTATCTATGCCTCTCCTAATGTTATGCATTTCTATCATGTCTCTCCTTAACATCTAATGTCCCAGAGAAAACCCCAACTTGCTTATGGGGTTTTGGCATGCCCTCACCAATCCTCACCAACTTCTACAGACGAGCTATATAAATAATGTTATCGGGAAGCATCGCAGCTTGGTTTGGGAACAGACCCATCCAAGACCACAATGGATTGCTGAGAGTTGTGGATGCAGCCCAGCCTATCACAAAAAACCTCCCTTCCATTGACTCCACATATACCTCACGCTGCTTCGAGAAGGCCACCAGCATAATCAAGACAGTCTCTCCCCAGTCACCCTCTCTTCTCCCTTCTTCCATCAGGAGAAAGGTACAGAAGTGCGAAAACGCACACCTCCAGATTCAGGGACAGTTTCTTCCCAACTGTTATCAGGCAGCTGCACCATCCTATCAACAACTGGAGAGTGATCGAAAACTACAAACAACCCCGTTGGAAACACTCGCACTAACTTTAAGCGGACGTTCGTGATGTTTAGCTTGTCACTCACTTTATGCTGTATATGTATACTGTGTATGGCTCAATTGTAATCATGTATAGTATCTCCGCAGACTGGTTAGCACAAACAAAAACGCAACAAAAACTACCTCGGCACACCTGGCAAACAATAAACTGAAGTTAAAAACTAAAATTAAAACTAAAACTATTTTGCCATGTGAAGTGAAGATGGAGTCGAAGGAAGGGAGGTTGGTTTGTGTGATGGTCTGGGCTGCACCCACAACTCTGCGATTTCTAGCGGTCTTGGATGGAGCTGTTCCCAAACTAGAACCATCCGATACAAAGCTTTCCACAGCAGCTTTCTGCCTGTTCAATATACCTCAGATAATTTTACTCATTGTGTCAAATCCTCAAATCCTCAACCCATCAAACCCTGTGGTGTCTGACTGCTATTAAACTTAACGATACACCTACAATTACTGACTTAACGACAATCACTAACTTCGTGCCGTTGCCAAAGGTATAGTCGTAGTTACTTGAGCATAGTGCTTTAGGGTGGTGTTGAAACTCACCACCCTCTCTGTGAAAACCTTTCCCTTGGGTTCCCGTAAATCTTTCCACCTTTACGACTAAAGCTTTAGACTCTTGACTTTAGAAATCCAATGCTGAAACAGTCCACCGAGTCCGCGCTGACCAGCGATCAGCCGCACACTAGCACTATCCTAAACATTGGGGGCAATTTTACAACTTACCGACGCAAATTAACCATATAACCATATAACCATATAACAATTACATCACGGAAACAGGCCATCTCGGCCCTACAAGTCCGTGCCGAACACTTATTTTCCCCTAGTCCCATCTACCTGCACTCAGACCATAACCCTCAATTCCTTTCCCATCCATATACCTATCCAATTTATTTTCAAATTATAAAATCGAACCTGCCTCCATCACTTCCACTGGAAGCTCATTCCACACAGCTACCACTCTCTGAGTAAAGAAGTTCCCCCTCATGTTACCCCTAAACTTCTGTCCCTTAATTCAGAATTACTGTCCTTTTGTTTGAATCTTCTCTACTCTCAATTGGAAAAGCTTATCCACGTCAACTCTGCCTATCCCTCTCATCATTTTAAAGACCTCTATCAAATCCCCCGTTAACATTCTGCGCTCCAAAGAATAAAGACCTAATTTATTCAACCTTTCTCTGTAACGTAGTTGCTGAAACCCAGGCAACATTCTAGTAAATCTCCTCAACCTGCAAACCTGGGTAGACACAGAGTGCTGGAGTAACTCAAGTGGTCAGAGGGCATCTCTGGAGAGAAACGGAGGGGTGACGTTTCGGGTCGCGACCCATCTTCAGGTCGTTTGTACAACTTACAAACCTGTACCTCTTTGAAGTCTGGGAGGAAACGCAGACGGTCACAGGGAGAACGTGCAAACTCCGCACAGGCAGCACCCATAGTTAAGATCGAACCCATGTCTCTGGCGCAGTAAGGCAGTAACACTACCACTGTGCCATCCCAAACCTATGCTCTCTAGTTCTTGATTCTCCGCACCATGAGAATTGATTGGGTGAATGCACAGAGTATTTGACCCCCAGGGTAGGGGAATCAAGAAAAAGAGGGCTGAGATTTAATGTGAAAGGAGGATTGATTTAATAGGAACCTGAGGGAAAACTTTTTCATTGAGGGAGGTGGGTATACAGATGGCGCAATGGGACGACAGTTGGCGCAATGGGCTAAGTGTTCGTCTGGCAACCGGACGGTAGCCGGTTCGAATCCCGCTTGGAATGCATACTGTCGTTGTGTCCTTGGGCAAGACACTTCACCCACCTTTGCCTGTGTGTGAATGTGTGTGAATGTGTGTGAGTGATTGGTGGTGGTCGGAGGGGCCGTAGTCGCAGATTGGCAGCCACGCTTCCGTCAGTCTGCCCCAGGGCAGCTGTGGCTACAGAAGTAGCTTACCACCACCGAGTGTGACTGAGGTGTGAATGAAAAATGCGATGTAAAGCGCCTTGAGTATTAGAAAGGCGCTATATAAATCACATCCATTATTATTATTATTATATGGAACGAGCTGCTGAGGAGATAGTAAAGGCAAGTACCATAACATTTAAAAGGCACGTGCACCCTTCCGAGTTTAACGACAACCTTCAGCAGGGTGACCACAACTGAACACTGTGCAGCCTCGCCAATGTCTTGACCTTTTTAGACCTACCAGACCATAGAACCAGCCACTTTCGACTACTAACACTCTCCTCTGCCTCACTCTTAACAACTTTCCCCTCGATTCTTCCCACTGCCTCCAAATCAAAGGTGTAGCCATGGGCACGCGTATGGACCCCAGCTATGCCTGCCTCTTTGTAGGGTATGGTGAACAACCCCTGTTCTAGGTTTACACTGTTCTGGGCCAAATGCAAATTGGAAGAGCAGCACCTCATATTTCGCATGGGCAGCTTACAACCTAGCAGTATGAATATTGATTTATCTAACTTTAAGTAACCCTTGCAACCCCTCTCTCTGTTCCTCCATCACCCAAGTGGTTGCACTAACTTCAGTATCGTCTTGTTGTGTCTCATTGTATATAACTTGTTTTCACCTAGACCACAGCTAACAATTGCATGTTTCCTTTATCATCGTTAGATGTTTGCATATCTTTCATTCATTTGTTCTACTGTATATCTCTTTATATTACTGTCTATATCTCTAGTTTCCCTTCCCATGATTCTCAGTCTGAAGAAGGGTCACGACCCGAAACATCACCTATTCCTCTCATCCCGAGTTGTTGTCTGACCCGTGCAGTTACTCCAGATTTTTGTGTCTGGCTACCAGACGGTTTGATGATTATGGACCAACTGAATCCGTCTCACGGTTGACAGTTTTGCCACATAAAATATCGTGAAATCGTGGTCAGACAAATAAATCCCATAGATAGAGATATCTTGAGGTCCAACTCTGTACCTCCCTGAAAGAA